>NC_142517.1:32774285-33082500 GCF_057876585.1 Rhinolophus sinicus
TCCCAAAAGTTGGTTACAGAGTGGCATTTCATTTTTGACATAATAATATTAGTTAAATAACATGACACATTCTATCCAAATAAATTTTCAAATAATGAATTATTAATGTTTATGGGACATTTAATTAAATATTCTATAAATCTAATATGCTTTTCATATAAAATGCTAAAGAACTACATAAGTTGCTAGCAACATTTTTTGCTAAAGTTTTTTATTATTTTTCTGTAAAATTATTTATTTGTCATTATGTTTTCACCTAGAAAATGGAAACACATAAAAAAGGAGTAAAATTTGGGGTTTCTTACACTGCTTAAGTGCCACTTCTTTGAGAATAGTTATAAGTGAGAAAATGTAATACTTAAGTCACTATGTCTTGTCATTTAGAAATACATCAACTTAATTTTTTCTTCTTATCATGTTGTCACCTACTCGTAGACATTTTTATGTTGGATATATATTCATATTATGCACTAGCCAAGAGTAAGTATTTATTTAAATGATATATTTTATATGAAGTTAACATAAATTTGTTAGAGACTGAGATTTGATAACTGTTGTAAATAAACAGCTCACATAATTAATGGATAACAGTGTTACTCCAAATAGATCATTTAAAGTGATATGGGATCTGAAACAATTTTCTGTAATGTGTTATTAATATTAAATTACACAATATAGTTTATATGAACTGTATAATTAAGTCCTATTGGATGTCCTTTATTTTTATATGCTTCAGAAAAGTTTTATTAGTTCTAGAAAATAATTTTCAGTGTTCAGCACAACACATTCTGAAGATAAAATATCTTTTTAATCCCTGAAGAGGAGTCACTTGAAAGAGCAGTGGTCCTCAGAACAGTGGTCTCCAATTCAAATATTGGAGAAGTGCCATTAAGACAGTGTGAAGAAGCTGGTTAGTCCTTCACACACACACACACACACACACACACACACGCACACACACACACACACACACACACAGTATAAAACTGGATAAGATTATCAAAAAACATCCTTTCAGGCTTTTAAAATTGCCAAAGGCAGATAGCCAATTGAAAAGAGTATATTCTTAGAAAACCATTAGAGCTTTGGGTAAGAACAACACTATGCTGCCAACTCGCCTGAAGTTCCTGCCATCAACACCTTCAGTTCAGATGACAAGTGAAGTAGCCTTACAAAGACGAAGACTTCAGGGGAGGGGAAAGAAAGGGGGAACAGGCCAGAAACTTTGCTTCCAGAGGAAGCAAAGTGTTATCAGTTAAAAGTGACAAACATTATAGAAAATGAGAATTAGAAAGAAACAACATCTTTGCTAGCCTAAGGCAGCAGTCCCAATTGAGGTAAGCAGGAGACTGACCGAAAAATTATGAAGAAGATCCTAGGAATGAGAGCCCCAGATGCTTGAGTAAAAGATGTACACAAATTATTGTCCAGTAATCTATGCAACCACTAGTAATCCAGGTAAAAGAAAATAATAATAATAATACAAAGAAAAAGAAGAAGGAGGAGGAGGAAGAGGAGAAACATTTGATCAGTGACATCAACAATTATATACCATGGGGGAAAGATTCTGCAGTTTGAGCCTAGATAAGTTATTATAAAAATAAGAAAAATTAAACAGAATACAGATATACTATATGTATTATGTTATCTCACATTTCTACTTTTCAATTAAAAATTATAAGACATGCAAGGAAAGAGGAAAATGTGACCCATAATCAGGAATAAATGCAACCAATAGAAACTGACTCTGTATAGGGATGGGCATTAGATTTAGGAGTCAAAGACTTCAAAGAAGTTGTAAATATTTTCAAAGACTTAGAGTAAATTATAATGATAACTCAACAAATAGGGGATTTCAACAGAGGGGTAGGGGGGAATACAAAAGAAAACCAAGTGGAAATTTTAGAGTTGAAAATAAAATGAACAGGAAAAATTCACTAGATTGAATCAACAGTAGATTTGCTGCTGCCGAAGAAAAAATAGTGTCCTTGCAGACTGATCAATAGAAATTAGTTCATAAAACAGAGAGAAATAAGATTGAAGGAAAATAATGATTAAGCTTCAGTGACTGTGAAACAATTTTAAGGATTACAGCATAGTGTAGTGGGAGTCCTATAAGACAAGAGAAAGGGCTGAAGAAACTTTGAATAAATAATGGCTAAAAATGTCCTGAATTTCTGATGAAAAGCACATTATTCCAAATAAGGTATGTAGACTTTCCAACCCTTAAGGAGGTGAAACGTAATTCCTCATTCTTTAAGTGTAGACTATCTATAGTGACCTTCTTCCAAAGAAAGTATGGGATGGGTAGGGGAAAAAAAGTAAGTTTATAGACAAGAAACTTTGCAAATGCTACGTACAGCCAAACATACAGCCAAGTGATCAAGGTTAACATTTATGCCGGATAATCATATTAACAGTTCACAACGTAAATATGATGTGATGATAATGGCAATTTATCTTTGTGATCTTTCTCCCCAAGACACATCATCCACTTTCATCATGGGAAAACATTGGAAACATCTCAACTGAGGCACATTTTATAAAATATCTGATCAGTAATCCTTGAAAATCTCAAAGTCATCAAAAACAAGAAAAGCTTAAGAAACTGACAACATCAAGAGATCCTAAGGAGATATGACTACTAAATGTAATGTGGTGTTCTGGATAGGATCTTGAGAAAGCTAAAGCACATTGGAGAAAAACTGAGGCAACTTGAATAAAGTCTGGACTTTAGTTAATAATGTCTCAATATTTGTTCATTAATTATGACAAATGTAGCATACTTATGCAAGATGTTAATAATAAGGCAAATTGTGGGTGATTTGAGAACTCTCTATAGTCCTTTCCCAATACTTAATTTCATTCTAAAGCTAGTCTAAAATTAAAAGTTCATTTAAAATGAGTGGAAAAAAATCATCTACAGATCAAAGCATCTCAAAACTTCCCAGGTAGTACAATAAAACACACAGTGAACCACATATAACAATCATATCAAACTGCTAAATGACAAAAATAAAATTTTGATAGCAGCAAAAGAAAAAATACCATTATGTATAAGGGAACAAGAAATGATTAACATCTGTTTAAGATATTGTATCCAATAAAACTATATATCTTCATAAATGGTTTTCTTAAATTTAGATTATACTAGTAAAATAGGTTAACTGAAAACACTCATGTTATTTGTACCAAAAAGGAAAGAACCATAGGTTCTTAACTATGAGTCTTAGCCCCAAAGAAGTTTACAAAGTTAAATTTTCTCTTCATAAGCCTTTCAAACCTTAGGTTTATTTTTTTTTCTTCACATGTTCTGCCCTCTTCACCATATGTCTTCAACTAGTTTGACATAAGTAAATGTATTTAAGGACAAATAATCATTCTCTTAAGATATTACTACACTAAATGACCTCAAGTTCAATATTGTGCAGTTTTTGGGGTTTTTTTGTTCAAATGTACATAAACGCAAAGAAAAAGCAGGAATTAATGAATCCTTCTTCTCTTATGCAGAGAATGAAGACTCATTAAGGATTTCTAGAGTAGAAAACGATAAGATAAAAGAAAGATATACTTTGGGAAGATTAATCTTGCAGTCTCTGTGTATGGAATAAATTAATGATTGAGGAAATGAAAATCAGTTAATAGAAATCTGTTAAGAAGAAATTTTCTGACAATACTGAATGATGCGATCTATACAAAGAGATTGAATCAGAAGGAATAATAGATGCTTTATAAAAAAAAAAATGAGGTAGGGAATGCTTAGACCAAAGTTAAAAAGAATGGGTCATTAAAAAATGAGAAGCTATGAACAGATATTACTATGCAAAATTCTCTATATGATGTGATACCATATAATCTCTTCTGCTATGTCCTTTTTCTCTTTTACTCAAACCTGATGCTCCTTCCAACAGAATTATGAACTGTTTTCTAGTTATATCATGAACTTATTATCTCTGAGGACATTTACTTGAGCGACACATTCCCTACACTTTGCAGTACAAAGAATTTCTACATTCAGCTGGATCATTCATTCTTTGAGTAACACTAAACAGGTATTTATGGACTCACTACTTAATGAGATAGAACTATATTCTGTAGCTTGCAGCTTACTGTGGAAGTGAACTAGTAAATGATTCTAGTAGAGCATGGCCAGTGATATAAAGGTATGTAAACACAGTGCAAAAGCACCATTGGTGTTAGGTGGGCAAGGACCAGAGGGGCTGAAAAGAAAGAACAGGGAGAACTTGCTTCAATGAAAACAATTTAAATTTTATCCTTCAAGGTCTATTTTTCTACATTAGTCTGAATACAAAAATGTAAGGCTACTTAAGAAGATTAGGCATATCTTGGTGATTCTGTGTTAATGAGACTTTAGAGAAGTTTAAACAAGGAAAACTACCATCAAGTTTTGGATGTTAGTAAATGATTTTGGCAGATATGTAGGAAGCATTTAGGAGGGTTGATTTTAGCAGCATATCGAACAGATGGAAGAGCGATTTAGGCATCTAGTGTTTCAGGGCTGAAGATAAAGGGGACAATATTAGGTAGGTGCAAAAGTAATTGCAGTTTAAAATTTTAAAAATTTGCAAAAACTGCAATTACTTTTGCACCAACCTAGCATTTATAATACTATATACTTGAGAGGTAGTATAAATTGTACCTGCTCATTGAGACTTTCGTTGATCATTTTTAGGTAGAAGGGATCTCTCTCTTGAATCACAGCATCTTGCCCATGTAGCTTAAAACATATTGCTATCAATTATCATTATTGGTATATTTTGCATTTCTGTCATCATTCAGACACACACACACACAAACACACATTTCCGTTGTGTGTACAGATGTGTGTGTGTATTAGTTTATAATTTACTTGTGCATGTAAGATCAAATTTATCCAGAAATTAATTGTTGTAGCGAGTTGTTACTCAACTGAACTAACTAAATATTTGAATTAGGTAAACCTACATGATTATACGGGTGGCTATTAAAGAGAAATTTGGTTAACATAGGTCTGTGTAATAAGCTAGAATTCACCTTCAGGGTTCTGGCTGAGTCATTAACTTTTTTTTTTTTTAACCATTTTCCCCTTTTGCCAAGTGTAAAGTGAGAATAATAATGGTTACCTGCCTCAAAGGGGTGTTGTGAAGACTAGTTAGTTGACAATTTTAAACTATTTCGAAGATGGAATGTACTATAAGTGCTCCAAGGAAAGTTTTTAAAAGCACAATGGAATAAAACCCTTGAAACTTAGCATTAGGAAATTTAGTATGTCTTTTAGGCTGGCAATCTTCAACTGTTACAGAATTCTATGGGAAATTAACTCCACAACATTCTTTATTTTTTTGCCTGTTTTCTACTTTTTTCTTCTGTAGCTAATATCTGCCTAGTGACACAATTCAACAGGAAAGATCCAGTTATGCCATCTTTTGAAATAGATGTTACTCATAAAGAAATAAATGCAAAAAAGATTATGAAATGGTCATTAATCACACTGAAAAATTTACTCTCTTCAATACAGCACCCTATTCAGAATTTACCAGAACTATTTAAAATTCACTTCATCATTGAAAATTTAAGTATATAGTTGTAGTTGCCTAGGAGCAAATGCTCATTTCTGTGAAGAAATGAACTTTAATATTTTTTTCTAAATATCAGAACTAAGTCAGAACTTCATTTTTTCAAAATAATTGCTTGTGTTTTCTTCCAAATGCCAAATGAAATATTCAAAACTCTGAAAAAGATATCATTCCCTCTAGTCATTTTGATTGAGAATATTTATACATTTTACATATTTACATACTTTATTTTTAAAATAGAATCCATATGTATAAAGGATAAAACAGAAGAACTGCATGCTTGGCAATTTTTGTGAGAAGCACCTGCTTATAAATGGAACATAATAATCAACTGTGTATGTGCTTTAACAAAGAAATACATCTTCACTAACCCATGTTTGGTAATTTAGAATATGGGGACATGAATCAAATTTTTCAATATTTCCTAGAAACAAGCAAAAACATTGAGAATAGAAAGAAAAAAAATACCTGGGTAGAAACAAGCATTTAATGCTACAATTAATCAGTTCTTGTCACTAAGAGCATGTCAGACAAAAACTATTAGATTTTCCACCCCAGTACAATAAAAAAGGGCATATGATATTTATTTATTAAACATATTATAGTACATGATTAAAACAGCAAAGCAGAAAGCCCCAAAATCTAAAATATATTTACTTATTTTTAACAAGTAAATTTATTTACATTTAGAAAGGTGTTTTAATTTCAAATCTGTATTAACATTGTTCATAGAACATATCTTCTGTTTTTAAAGATCAATTAGATGTTTATTAGAAACTTTAAAATACCTAGAAATTAGGTAGGCACCACAGTGAGTACATCACAATGATATGATCATATCTCTGGCAGCCAATAATTTAGTTAGAAAGAGAATATTAACAGATGTGGACATATTAAGAAATAATTAACTGATTAACTAAGCACTGGTGATTTTAGCACAAGTGTAGGGTGTGGGAAAACTAGAAATGAGTTTTGTGGAGAAAATGGACTTTAGAACAATGACAATAAGTTTGATGCATGGAAGAAAAAATCATACATTTCAGGTAACAGTTAAGAGCAAGCTGACTTCCTTGGTTGATTTATTCCTATTTTACACTCTTGTTGATGCAATTGTAAAAGGGGTTGATTTCTTAATTTCACTTTCTCATGGTTCATGTTACTGTATAGGAATGAAACTGATTGCTGCATATTGATTTTGTAACCTGCACCTTTCCTGAACACACTAATTACTTTTAACAGTTTTTGGTGGAGTCTGAGAGAAAAATATTTGCAAATAATATATCTTATAAGGGTTGAATATTCAAAATAAAGAACTCACACAACTCAATAGCAAAAAAAAAAAAAATCAGACAAACAATGCAATTTTAAAATAGAGGAATTGAGTAGATTTTTTTTCCAAAGAAGACACACAAATGATCAACAGGTACACGCAGAGGCAATCAACGTCACTAATCATGAGAAAAACGCAAATAAAACCACAATGAGATGTTGCCACATACCTGTTAAGATGGCTAGCATCAAAAAGACAAGCGATACGTTTTGGAAAGAATGTGGAGAAAAGGGAATTCTTGTGCACTGTGAGCAATGATATAAATTGGTGTAGCCACTACGCAAACCAGTATGGGGAGTCCTCACAAAATTAAAAATATAACTACCATAAAACCCAGAAATGAAAACAGGATATCAAAGAGATATCTGCACTCCTATGTACCTTGCAGCATTATGTATATAGTCAAGATATCGAAACAACCCAAGTTTCTATGAAAGGATAAATGGATAAAGAAAATAAAATATATGTCAATATATAATGGAATATTATTCAGTCTTGTGGAAAACAAAAAAACAAAAAAAACTTTCTGCTGTTTGTAATAACATAGACGGAACTTGAGGGCATTGAACTAAGTGAAAGAAGCCAAACAGAGAAAGATAAATACTTCATGGCAACTTTTATATGTGAAATATATGTGTGTGTGTGTGTGTGTGTGTGTGTGTGTGTGTGTGTGTGTGTGTGTATATATATATATATATATATATATATATATATATATATATATATGAAACTCATAACAGAGAGTAGAAAAGTGGTTGCCAGGGTCTGGAGGGAGGGGAAATTAAGGAGAGGTTGGTAAAAGTGCAAAGTTTCAGCTTTAAGATGACAAAGGTCTGAGGATTTAATGTAAACATGGTGACCATAGTTGACAACACTGTACTGTAGAATTAAAATTTGCTAAGAGTACAACTTAAATGAGCTTAAATAAATAAACTGAGGTGATGGATGTGTTAGTAACTAAATGGGGTAATCTTTTCATAATGAATATGTATATAAAATACTCTTGATGTATACCTTAAATGTCTTACAATTTTGTCAGTTATACCTCAATAAAGCGGAAAAAAAGAATAAGTCGTAAATTAGAGATATAAAAGAAATCTACATTTTATAGCTGGAGAGAAGACAGGATAGACACAGTATCAAATGGAAGAACTATAATAGACTTGAGTTAGGTATGCTAAATATAGATTCTTAAGAATTAGGTAAATAGAACACAAGGCTGTTAAACATTTCTGTGTTAACACCACTGTATTTTCAGCCCCTACAATGGTTTTACCCTATGGTAAGAGCTTAATAAATATGTGTTGACTCAGTAAATAAATGAAAGATGGATTTGTAACTTGAAGTGGTAAGCAGTATGGATCAACTGTAGCTCTGCGAGCAGCAGAGTGGCAGGATGAAATGTGTTTAGAAAGCTTATTTTGGAAGTGGTTATGTGAGATGACACTAGAGAAATAATTATATGGCACTGTTGATGGAACCATTTCTATTGGAGGTTGCTGCTTGATGCAGCCGTATTTTGAATATCTCATCACTTATGCTTTCAGATGCAAAAAAAAATCCAACATTACAAATACTATCAATTGAATCAATCTGACATTTATGCCTTATGATACCTTGCTGAGCTATGACAGCATTTGCATTATACATAAGCAGCGAACCAAGAAGGAAAGGCTTTGCATCCACTACATTTGGCAACAAAACCATACAAAACAAATCCATTCTCCATTTATATTAAAGTTGACATCAGTGTTCCTGTGCCTGTAGAAAATGGAGGACAAAAGAGGAAAAAAATCTCTGCTCTTGAGTTTTATGCTTAAAATAAAATGAACAAAAATAAACCTAAGACACAGTGACAAACATAATAAACAATAAATAATCTGCCCTTTCATTAAAAATATGCTTGTCAACTTAGACCCTAATTTTGAAAGCATCAAGAAGCAAGAGACTTGCCCAGTCAAAACGGTGGAGTAGGTAAATGCTGTGCTTACCTCCTCTCACAATCACATCTAAATTACAACTAAACTACAGAATCACCATCATTGAGACCTGCCTGAAGTCTAGCTGAACCAAAGCCATACAACTAAGAACATACAGAAGAAACCATCTCACGACTGGTAGGAAGGGCAGAAACATGAAATGGGCTGGCCCCACACCTGCATGTGACCATTAAAAATCTGGAGGGATATCTCAGCTATGGATCTCCCTTCCCCTTCCCTGGAAGACAGAGGGGTCCCACCCCTATACCAGGCTCCACAGCCCAGGGTTCCACTGCCAGGGAGACAAGTCCCCATAACTTCTGGATGTGAAAACCAGCAGAGATTATGGTTGAGTATGACAGAAGGCAGCTGAAGTCCCAAGTGTTCCTCTTAAAGGATCCATGCACAGACTCACTGACAGACTCACTCGTTCTGAATCCCAGCACTAGGGCAGGACCCTCAAAGGCACCAGGGACATACAGGGAGGAGCCGAGTTGTCTGGCTACAGGGCAAGGGCTGGAGGGACAACTTACTCCCAGATTGAGGAACAGGCAGAAGTCATTGTTTCTTTGTTGAGCCTTCTACCTTCCCTCCCCCCACCCCCAGCGTGCAGACACAGGTGGCCACCATATCTGAGTCTCCATCAATCTGGCTATCACCTTTCATTTACCTCACATTGGTGATTATCTGAGAAACTGCCCCACCAAAATTGCAGGCATCCCAAACTGCTTCCAGTGGTTATTTCGTATAAAGGGCCTGTTGTGGCTCATGATGCAGTCTTTCTTAAAATCTCTCAAAGGTTCACAAAATCCAAACAAGCAGAATCTGGCTTTCGCAAGTCCCATACCTTTGGCTGAGCAGCCCTAAGTCTGGAACTAGTGGCAGATAGCCTTGGTTACACCTTGGCCTTTCGAAGCACATTCAAGCACAGCCTGGACAGTGGCCATCTATGGATTGCTTTGTGGCTCATGCCAGGTGTCCCTAGGCAGGGCACAAGTTGTGGATGAACTTGGCCAGCAGTAGGCCTCCTTCCAGGAAGCTCTGAGGCTGGAATTCCTACTAGCCAGCTTCAGACTGAGTTGGAGTTTCATCCCATGCTTCCAAGGATGACACACCAAAAGGGTTGACTGGGCAGACACCAGAGCCCTGTTAAAGCAAATCCTAATATGTAGGGTCAGCCCCTGCACCAAAGCTTCTCCACTGTAGTCATAGCCAGTCCTCACAACAAATCAGCCTGAGGGGTCAATCCCTCCCAATGATGTGATTTGCAAACAGCAACCAAGCCTCAACTACAACAGAAGGGCACACACAATCCACCTTGAGCACCCAGCTCTGGTGCTCATGGAGACTATACCCCTGGGCCCTATAGGTCACCTACTACATAAAGCCAGCCTATTAAGACAGGAAGGCATAACAGCCCTATGAACACATAGAAATAAACACAGGGAGGGAGCCAAAATGAGGAGATAAAGAAACATGTTCCAAATAAAAGAACACCACAAAGCTCCAGAAAAAAGAACTAAACAAAATGGAGACAAGCAATCTACCATACACAAAGTTCAAAACATTGGTTATAAGCATGCTCAATGATATCAGGGAGAACATCAACAGAGATGGAAAACATAAAAATGGAGATAGAAAACATTAAAAAAAAGAAAGAACCAGTCAGAAATAAAGAACATAATATCTAAATGAAGAATACACTAGAGGGGATCAACAGTAGATTAAATGAAGCAGAAGATTGAAGCAGCAATTTGGGAGATAACATAGCAGAAAACACCCAAGCAGAACAGCAAAAAGAAAAAAAAAAAAAAAAAAGAATCCAGAAAGATGAGGATAATTTAAGAGGCCCCTGGGAAAACATCAAGCATAACAACACTCACATCATAGGGGTACTAAAAGGAGAAGAGAGAGAGCAAGGAAATGAAAACCTATTTGAAGAAATAATGACTGAAAGCTTCCCTAATCTGGTAAAGGAATAGATATATAAGTACAGGAAGCACAGAGAGTCCCAAACAGGATGAACCCAAAGAAGCCCACACCAAGACACACCATAACTAAACTGCTAAAGGTTAAAGACGAAGAGAGACTCTTAAAAAGAACAAGAGAAAAGCAGTTAGTTACCTACAAGGGAGCTCCCTTAATACATCAGCTGATTTTTCAACAGAAACATTGCTGGCCAGAGGGATTGGCAGGAAATATTCAAAGTAATGAAAAGCTAAGATCTACAACCAAGTTTACTCTACCCAGCCGGGCTATCATTTAGACTTGAAAGACAGATAATGAACTTCACAGACAAGAAAAAGCTAAAGAAGTTCATCGCCACCAAACCACCAGTATTACAAGGAATCTTAGAGAGACTTCTTTAATATATATATATATGTATATATATACATATATACACACACATACACACAGAGGGTACCAAAAAAAGTATACACATTTTAAGAAAGGAAAATACTGTATTAAAATTGTAATATTCAATGTATACTGATAACAAAAGATGAATACAAGTCACGTTTGACTTCTGCAATTACAAGAGGTGCTCAAAGTGGTTACCATCAATATAATTTTAATACAGTTTTTTTTTTTTTTTCCTTTCTTAAAGTGTGTATACATCTTTTTGGCACCCTCTATGCATGCGTGTGTGTGTGTGTGTGTGTGTAATATAAATACAATATATTTATATATAATATATGTTATATATATATATATATATTAAATACATATGCAATAGAATGGCAGTGACTACATATCTATCAATAATTACTTGAAACTTAAATGCATTAAGTTCTCCAATCAAAGACAGAGTGGCTAAATAGACAAGAAACCAAGACCCTTACATACGCTGCCTACAAGAGACTCACTTGAGACTGAAGGACACACATAGACTAGAAGTAAAGGGATGGGAAAAATCTATTTCATGAAAATGGAAATAAAAAACAGACAAGCAAACAAACAAAAAACCCAACCACTAGGGTAGCAATACTTATACCAGACAAAACAGACTTTAAAACAAAAACTATAACAAGAGACAAAAAGGACCCAGTAATACCATTTCTGGGTATTTATCTGAAGAAATCCAAACACTACTTTGAAGGGATGTGTGCACCCATATATTCATTGCAGCACTGTTTACAATGGCAAAGATGTGGAGGCAGCCTGGGTGTTTGTCAATGGATGGATAGATAAAGAGGGGGTGGTACATATATACAATAGCATACTGTACAGCCAGGGAAGGGAATAGGTTCTTTCCATCTGAGGTGACATGGATGGATCTGGAGGGTATTGTGTTGAGTAGAGTGTCAGACAGGGAAAGACAGGTGCAATGTGGTTTCACTTATATGTGGAATCTAAAGACAAAGTTAAAGAATCAGAACAGAAACAAACTCATAGATACAGAGTACATTTTGATGGTGGCCATATGGGAGGGAGATTGAGGGAGTGGGTGAAAAAAGTGAAGGGATTAAGAAGTACAAATTGGTACTAACAAGATTGTCATGGGGATATAAAGTAAAGCATAGGGAATATAGTCAATAATATAGTAATAATTATGTATAGTTCCTGGTGGATACTAGACTAGTCAGGGAGATCAATTCTTAAATTATATAAAAGTCTAACTACTATGCTGTACACCTAAAACTAATATAAAATAATACAGAATGTCAACTGTAATTGAAAAATTTAAAAAGTAGGGGAAAAGGTGAATGGGGAAAAGAGGTTCAAATTTCCAGGTATAAAACATATAAGCCATGGGTATATAATGTACAGCATAGGAAATATAGTAAATAATATTGTGATAGAATGGTACAGTGTCAGATGGTTGCTGGACTTATCATGTTGATCACTTCTTTAGGACTATAAATGTTGAATAACTATGGTGTACACCTGAAACTAATATAATACTGTATGTTTGCTGTATTTTAATAAAAAAATCTTAAAAAAAAGAATCAAGATGCTTAACATTCAAATATTTGTTTTGATGATTTTTAAAAAAGTGATAAAGAATTAATTTCCGTTCCTCAGTTTCATCTTATTTTCCTTGCACTAGAAATATTCAGAGCTATGATAACCTAGATGTCTTGATTTTATCAGTAGTAAAATTTTTGAATGCTAATATTAGTAATTATTTTTGTTAATAATAAAAGTACTTTACATTAACATTTGTATACAGTTTTATTTTTACATATATTATTTTTCAATTAGCCTTAATAAGCAAAGCTTCGATGGGGCACTTTTTACTATCTTTATTTTACAAATGGGGAATGTACTAATCAGAGATACTAGATAATTCTATGTCACCCAATCATTATAGAACCAGAACCTTCTAAGTCCTCATTTATGTCTCCCCACCACACTGCTATTCTCCCTAGAGTCTTCTTTTCCTCCTTTAATTTCTGGCTAAAATTAAAACTTATTACTGGAATATTGAACTTGTCGAAATTCATTATTGACCTAATTGAGAATAAAACATTTTGTCTAAGCTTACATGGATGAAATTCTACTGTATTTTCAACTTGGGAACAGAAGAATTGTATTAGATAATTTAATACCTTGCATAAACATATGCACTGTGATATAGACTGATCATTTTTTCTCACTCTTATGATATAGGAAATTTAAAACAAAGAAGATCAACTGGGCAATTACCAAAAGTTTTTCTGGAAGCCATATTTTTAACTTATATCTCTAAGCCCTGGCATAGGTAGTTCTGTGCTTTCTTAATTAGTAACAAATTCAGATTAAAATTTAATAAATATTGTGCTACTCTATAGAGAAGTTCTTTTCTTTACTCTTCATCTATTTGAGTACTTAATATTGTTACTCAATATTAGCTCCTAATTTAAGAATATAAAAGGTATTGTTTGCTATACAATCAGAATGTCACTCTAAAGTGTTAGAGTTTAATTATTACAAAGGTGGTAAATACTGGCAAAAATTCACTTCTATGGAAATAATAAGCTCCTCTTCCGTCACATACCAGAAGCAACATAAATATCTTGAAATTAATTATAAAATTATTATAAATAGTCATGTTAGAGTTTAGGAGAAAAATAATTCTAAAGGCATAAAATTACTGCAGTAAGAACTGACTAGAACCTCATTAAAATAATTAACATAATTAAGGAAGGCTCTGCTTGGCTCTGAAAACATCAGGAAAGCATATTTTGCACATGTACATTCAAGCACCAAAATATTTGTTGTCTGCTCTTAAAAGCAAAAATAAATTTAAAAAAATCCATGTATGGATATGAATGAATCAGGTTGTCTTAGTAGAATTATACTTTTACACATTCAGATCACAGTGACTTTCTTTATTTTGATTCTGTGCTTATCAAACACATTTCTGATTGTAAATTGACTTTCAGTCTAGCATCTGTACAGATAACATCTTAGTCATTATTCGGGTCTTTATGGTAGCTTGCTAAAGTATAGAAAATGTGCTGATCCACCTTGAGTTCAGGCATTAAACATCTATCTCTGGGGACCTGGTTAATGGGAGCCTACTCCTGTGAGACAAATCTATTCTTAGTGTGTGGGTACATCCAGTGTTTGAGCTTACCAAGGCTAAAGAACCGGCTGAAGGCAGCTGCCTTGAACACTGAAGAATAATGAGGTCATCATGGAGTGAGCCAACACCTTTCTTGCAAGCCATGTGCTCAAGGCTACTTTTATTTCAACTTCAATATTGAGCATTTACTATGTTTTCAGATTCTTGGTAATAGTTACTGAAGAATTCAGATTTAGAAGATTTTATGTTCTTTTTCCAAGGAACATAAAATCTTAAAACCGTGCAATAATTTTATTCTTATTCTAAGAAAGGCAATAATTGAGAATTTTAAATATGAAAGTCAAAATAGTGTTAAGATTAGAATATCATCGTAAGAAGAAAAGCATGCCAATTTCTTTATTTTTACATCAATATGTAGGAAGAAAGCTTTCCCATTCAGTTTCCATATGGTGACCAGAGTGATCATTTTAAATCATACTTGGTAACTCCTCTGTTAAAAACCCTTCAAAATAAACCTCTATTGCGATTAGAACCAAATGCATTATCTTTAACATGAACCTGCGTCTATTTTGTGCCTAACTGTCCATGCTCATCTCACACTACTGTACCCCTTTCTAATCACCTTTCAGCCACAATGACCTTTTTACTGTCTTGGTTCAGGTTCCCTAGACACAGATTCTGAAAAAGAGACATGTGCTTAGGCAGTTTACTGTGGAGTTCTATTGGAGCTGAAAGGAAGTTAAAGAACCAGCTGTTTAGGTAAAACAAGATAAACAGGAATGAGGTGAAAACCAAAACCTTAGTTGGTTCCACAGAGAACTCTAGAGCTTGAATGACCTTTCAGATTTGTCCCAAGTTGAGGCAAGCGGCCCAGGCAATGTCTCCATTCTGAAGGGAAAATCTAGACAGTGCCTTATACCATCCACTATTGTCTGGTTTCTCTGAATGGATGAATACCTCCGTAACTCAGGGCCTTTTCACATGTTTTTCTGCTCCTTTTTCAGGAAGGCTTCCTTTCTCCACCTCCCTATCACCACTGCATGAAAGATTTATTTAATTTTTCGGATTATTATTATTATTTTTTAATTTTATTAAATTTATTGGGGTGACAATTGTTAGACACAGACAATAGTTTAGTGGTTGCCAGAGGGTAACGGGGGGTGGGGGATTATTTTAAAAGTTATAAATAACTCAGAATGTGTTTCTCTGATCCCTGAGTCTAAATTACATTTACCTTTCACACTCATTCATGGCAAACTGTACTTCATTTTTATATCAAATTAATAAAATGTGTAATTATATGTTTTGTGTGTGGATTTATGTTTAGTATTGTTCTTCTCTGTTTGTATTATATTGTAATTTTGAAAAGTGTAGGTTTTTCACATCTATATAGTTAGCACATAGCCCCAGTGACTTAAACATCACAAATGCTTAATAAATATCTTTAAATAAATGAACAAGTCATAATTTTTCTTTCCTTCAGGCTCTAGTCATTGCTGACATTTCCCATTCACTATAATGATTAAATTTAACTCTGTTGAATTTTTTTATGAATTGTATGCTTTTTGTATTAGAAGTGTCTCCTGAAATTCTAACACAGAAGGTCTCAAATTTGGCCTACATTAGAATCACCTAGATGGTGATATTACATATAGATGTAATTACATATATATGTGTAATTACATATATATATATATATATATATATATATATATATATATATATATATATATATATATATATGTATGTCACCATCCAGGTGATTCTAATGTCCACCATCCGGGTGATTCAATTCCTCATAAGAAAATTTAAGATAACCCTCTGTAGTTATCTTAAATTTTCTTATGAGGAATTGACTCACATAATTATGGATGCTGAGAAAGTACCACAATCTGTGGTTTGAAATCTGGAGACATAAGAAAGCTGATACTGTACTTCAGTTTGAGTCTAAATGCCTAAGAATTAGTGGAGCTGACAGTGTAAATTCTACTCTTCAGGTAAGAGAAAATGAGATGAGATGTCTCCATTCAAGCAACGAACCAGGAAAAACAAAGGAACAAATTACTCCTTCCTCTACCTTTTGTTTTATTTACACCCTCCATGGATTGGATGCCCACCTGCATTAGAGAAGGCGATCTACTTTACTGAGTCCACCCTCACAGATACACTCAGAAATAATGTTTTATCTGCACACTCCATGGCCTGTCAAGTTGACACATGAAATTAACCATCACATCTATGTAGCAATAAAATTTATTTATTGAGTATAGAAAGATCCTAGCTTTACCTGATATACATATCTTCATTTAGTTATTCGGAAATGTAAGCTAAATCTAAGTTATGTCTTTCCTTATAAATGTTTGCAAGCCTCATATAATTCTGAACATTAGTCTTTTTGACACTATCCTTACACAGATTTATCATTCCTATTTAGATTAGGTACTGGCAATGTGCTTAATCCAGAGGTTATTTTTGTTTGTTTGTTTTTAATTCATCACAGAATACCCTGACTGCCACACTTGACTCTAAGGTTATTTTAAACATTTTCTTCATCCTGATGATATGTGATTAGTCAAAAGCTACCTATCTTAGATCCAAGATGGCAGAGTAGATAAACACTGTGCCTGCTTCCTTCTGTAAACACATTAAAATTACAACTAAATTATAGAACAATCAACCTGGAGAATTATCTGAAGTCTAGCTGAACAGAAGCTTTATAACTAAAGATATAGAGAAGAAGCCATGTTGAGACTGGTAGAAGGGGAAGATATGTGAAAATGGGCTGCCAGGCCACAAACCTCCATGTGGTAGTAGAGAATCATGAGGTATATGTTGGCTGCAAAGGTTCCCCCCAGAGGAGCCAGGGACCCC
This sequence comes from Rhinolophus sinicus, assembly GCF_057876585.1. Taxonomy (NCBI): domain Eukaryota; kingdom Metazoa; phylum Chordata; class Mammalia; order Chiroptera; family Rhinolophidae; genus Rhinolophus; species Rhinolophus sinicus. The sequence continues at coordinate 32,791,554 of NC_142517.1, forward strand.
GGCCCAGAGTACTGGTGCCAGGAATTGAACCCCCCCACAACATCTTGATGTGAAAATCAGTGGAGAGTCTGACGAACCAGGTGTGATGGAAAGTTATGAAAAACCCAGACATCTTTTTAAGGGGCCCTCACACAGACTCACTCACTCACTCTCAGGCACTCACTCTGGGCTCTGGCAAAGGGTCAGTGAATTGGGGGTATTTAGAGACATATAGGGGTCAGACTGAGATATGTGGCTTCGGGGAAAAATTAGAGAACAGTGGGCATTTTCTCTGTGTGAGTCATGCTCCCGCTCAGCCAGCAGGCAAGAGCCATGTTTTCTATGTTGAGCTCTTCCCCACCAAGGCTAAATCTTAACCTAATTGATCTGGTGAGCTCCATCGCTACACCCTGAGGACTCACTGGGAACCCACCCTACCCAACTCCCCCAACGAGGGAGCTACATTCTCCACAAGCAGCCAGCCCTGCCCACACTTCACTGTTTCTTGAAAAACTGTCAGTGTCCACAGGTACTAGGTGTGTGGCAACTGGCTTCAATGTGCTCTGAGACTTTTGCTGAGTAGCTCCAGGTTCAGCACTGGCACAAAAACAGAATCTACATTAACCTGATGACCACAACTCTTTCCACTCTAGTAACTCTCTGAGACCATGCCTCACCCAACATGAGTACCACACAAAGCTTTATCGATAAGTGAACTTTAAGGGAGATGGCAGGTGGGAGCAGGTCTCAGAGTGTCCTGGCTTTTTGTGGAGCTACCCCAAGTCTGGTACTGGTGGCAGACATCCTCAGTTCATAGTGTGGCCTTTCCCACACACCTCCAGGTTTAGCACAGATAGCAAACAACCACAGATCACTTTGTAGATCCTAACATGTATGCTCTAGCCATTCACAGGCAGTGGGTGACCTAGGCCTGCACCAGAACCCCTACAAAGAGGCCCCGGGACCAACATATTCGGAGTTTGGCTTCAGACCACAGCAGAGCATTACCAAATTAGCCCCACTCGTGGCACCCACAAAGGGCAGTCTCAACAGTCACCAGAGCCTGCTGGGGTGAATCCCACTCAGTGGGGTAAGGTCCCTGCACAGCAGCCTGTAAGCTGTGGATGTTGCCAGATCCCACAGCCAATCAGCCTGAGGGTCACTCCCACCCATTGATGTCCCAAAAGCACTCAAGTCTCAACTAAAACAGGAGGGCAGGCACACACAATCCATACAAGTGAAACTCCTAGAGCATCTTGAGCAGGTGACAAGGGAGATATGCCAGGGCCCACAGGGCACCTACTATATAAGGCCACCTGGCCAAGGCTGGGAGACATAGCAGACTTACCTAATACATAGAAACAAACACAGAGAGGCAGCCCACATGAGGAAAGAATTGTGTCCCAAATGAAAGAACCGGAGAAAAATCCAGTAAAAGAACTAAATGAAATGGAAGCAAAAAAGTTACCAGATACAGAATTCAAACCAATGGTTATACAGATGCTCAAGGAACTTAGTGAGAATTTCAACACAGAGACAACAAGCATAAAAAAGGACATAGAAACCATAAAAAAGAGCCAGTCAGAAGTGAAGAATAAAATAACTGAAATGAGGAATGCACTAGAAAGTATCAACAAAAGACTAGATGAAGCAGAGGATTGAATCAGTGATTTGGAAGACAACATAGTAGAAAACACCCAATTGGAACAGCAAAAAGAAACAAAGAATCAAATAAAATGAGAATTGTTTAAGATCTCTAGGACAACCTCAAGCATAACAATATTCACATCATAGGGGTATAGGAAGGAGATGAGAGAAAGCAAGGGATTGAGAACCTATTTGAATATATAATGACTGAAAACTTTCCTAACCTGATGAGGGAAATAGACATACAAGTCCAGAAAGTGCAGAAAGTCCCAAACAAGATGAACCCAAACAGGCCCACACCAAGACATATTATAATTAAAATGGCAAAGTGTAAAAACAAAGAGAGGGGTGGCCGGTTAGCTCAGTTGGTTAGAGCATGGTGCTAACAACATCAAGGTTGCCGATTTGATCCCCGCATGGGCCACTGTGAGCTGCGCCCTCCTTAAAAATAATAAAATAAAATAAAAGTAAAGAAGTAAAGGAAAGTAAATAAAAACAAAGAGAACATCCTAAAAGCAGCAAGAGAAAGGTAGCTGGTAACTTGTAAGGATCTCCCATAAGATTGTCAGCGAATTTCTCAACAAAAACTTTTCAAGCAAGAATGAATTGGTACAAAATATTCAATATGATGAAGAGCAAGGACCTACAACCAAGGGTACTCTACCCAGCAAGACTGGCATTTAAAATCAAAGGACAGATAAAGAGTTTTCCAGACAAGAAAGTTTTTGTCAACTCATCTCTACCTTGTTTGTCTTAACCTTGTATTTCTTCTAAGATATCTATATATTCCATTTAACCAAGTCCTTCCTTATAAAGAAAGAAATAGCCCTTCCTCTTATTATTCCCTCTCTTTTCTAACAGGGCAGTAAATCCCTCTTTTATGTGCAGAATGAAGGTTTTAACTATGTGGGAAGATACTTGATAAAGTTAGGGATGAAATCAAATGACTCTAACTGTACAGATAAAGTAAGTAGTAGAGCAGTTATACATTTATTATTTGAATAAATAATTTCAATAAATCATCATTAAATTAATAATGTGTTAGTATAATATATCAATACAAAATATTAATATCATTTAATTGATAGAAAAAATAATTTTTATTACATTCTATGTTCGGGACAATTTCTATTTGTTTTCATTTTTATTTGTTTTATTTAAAATATCTTAATGTCAATTTGAGATACTTATGAACTGTTATTCTAATTGTATAATCCATTTTAATAAAATTTCAGTGGTAGGTATTTTGGAAGAAAGGAATTTTTATGTTTGCAAAGTAAACATATGTTTAGAGAGACATAATATGGTAATAGAAAAAATATCTAACTTAGTTCAAATGGCTTGTATGTTCTATAATAATTTTGAAATACTGATTTGTAAAATTATAACAAGCAGAAACATATTCTTTACTAAAGTGCTAACAACTAAACTTAACCTATGTTTAACTTATTTAACTTAAGTAAGTGCTGCAATTAGAAAGCATGTATTTGATGGTAGCACATTATTTTAAAATTGTGAGAAACTAGAAAAATAACATGATAGTCTTATATTTTGGTATATGCTGAACATGGTTAAGAGTGGCATATTAAAATTACAGCTATATTTTTAAACTCCATTTTTATGCATTATTTGGCAATATATGAAATGTTAACTAGAGATAAATATTTCATCCTTCTATATTTCCATTTATATACTGTAATATTATCTACTACACACAGCTAAATGTTTCTCCTAAATATCAATGATGCATTGCTATTAATACAAATTAATACAAATCTCATGATGTGTTGAAGATTATAGTGTGGTGAAATGTGATAGAACATAAATAAATGAATGAATGGATGAATAAATGAATGAATAAACAAGAATATGCATTTAAATTAATTAATGTGTGAAAATTAAAAAAGTAAGGTTCAGGCCAACTTAGATTATGTTTTCATTAAAACACCTTTCTAAGTTGCTAATATTTCTTTTCTTTTTCTCTAACTTGCTAATATTTAAACTGAGAATTAAATGATGGAAAAGACACAGAGTTGGAGGAGATTATAGAAGGCAGAAGGAATTACAACATTGGACTGATGTAGGGAAACAAGCATTGTGTGCCCATACCCCATAAGCAAGGTGAGCAAGGGATTGACCATTGTAACTGCAGGTTGCTCAGGGAAGATGGCACTGTCATTAGAGGCAGTGGTGAGGTTTTTTTTGTTTGTTTGTTTGTTTTGTTTTGTTTTGTTTTATTCTAAGAGTAATGGGAAGCCATTGAAGTGTAAGAAGCAGAAACATGAAAATGTTCAACTCATATTTTATTGGTTACAGAAGAAGAGATCACTCACTTCAAGGGAACTATAGTTGAAAGATTCCCAGACAAAAGGAGGTATAAGACAAAACTCTCAAAGGCACCTCAGGAAATAAATAATAAACATTTAGAACTTTTGAGTATATTTTATCCACAGGGTACCAAAAGCAGATGACAGCTGTTTCAGTTAACTAGAAATTTTCTCTTGCCCCTCTCCTCCCTACTACCTGTTCAAACTCTAGAGCTGCCATATACAGCCTGTGAATGGAGGGAAAGAAGTAAAAGAACAAGGTCGGGAAGCAAGCCTCAATTATAGGAGAAAAGCTTTGAATTAGAATAGTTTTTAAAACTAATGCATTGTACACTTGAAATCTATGTAACTTTTACTAACAATTGTCACCCCAATAAATTTTAAATAAAAAATAAAAACTACTAGAGTGGACATGATTTTTCTCACCTATAAGTGACAATAAAGCTTTGTGACCTACAATGGACTTTATCCTGTGAAGTGCAAAGCTAGATACCAGAGATACAAGTAAAGTCATTCTTACATACACTTTATTGAGCCTATCTCTTTAAATACTACACTTGCATGCTGAAAGTGCAGGAGTTGGTCATTTCATGAATTGGAATTTAAATTATGTTTTATATCATTTAAGCACAAGCCAATTTTCTTTGAACCCTAGGCTTGAAATGTTTGTAGAATGAGTTCCACATGAACATTAGGACAGAAACTTCCTGAAGACAATAGGCTTTGCCATTCTTGCAATCTTGCTGCACCCCCAGTGCTTTGAAGAGAACCTTGAACATAGTATGTTACTTAATACCGAATCACCTTGAAGGGACTAGGTAGGACTGCCTGACTCCTATCATCCTCAGAGATTTTTGAAGTAAAATCCTCTTATTGTGTCTGTACTTGATTCTGATGACTGAAAATATAGCCTAAATCCTTTAAAGAAGAAATCTATACAAATCCCCTTCTAAAATATTTTAAAACAACACAATTGTAATAGAAAAACAGAGCAAAACTCTTTTATCAGGAATTTATCCAGAACTCCTCTGCAAAAAGTGCTATTTACGATTCTATAGACAACATAAACCTACAAAGCCACAGTCCTCACTTTAATGATCTAAGAATTCAATTGTTTAATGGGAGCATTATGACTGTCTTTAACTCATTTCTTAGGAATTCACGTTAGCCCAGTTGGGAAAAATACTTTGTATGATACCATGAAACATGTACAAGTAAGTCATACCCTTAGAAGTCTAAAGTTTTAACAGTAAAATTGGAGAATTTTGAGCATCTCTGACAAATTGGTAAGGCAAGTCTATTTGATTGAGGGTCCTAGGTGAGAATTCGTCTTTAAGGCAGAGACAGACACCCAAGCAGACAAGGGATTAAATAACATTGCCTAATATTAAAGGCTGTAACTGTCATTCAAAATTATGTCACAACCTAGGCCAAGATTTGGGGAGAGTGGAGTTAGACAACTAAAATGGAAAAAGGCTTTTCACTAAACCTCTGTAAGTCATTGGTGCTTAATCAATATTCCTTTGGTGCTCACATAGAAAAATAAAGTTCTCATGGAAAAAAACTCTTCCTTTCAACTTCTGCACCAAATAGAACATAACTTGTGTACAAAAATACTGCTTCTATCAATACCAAAGAAGTCCAGAACATTGGCAGTAACTGCAGTGCTCAGTAGAATTTGTCAATAGCTGAAAGATTCAGCACAGTGCAGAGGAAATGAGAGGGATAATTGGAGAAAAAGTTACTTATGCCAGGAAACAATAGTATCTGTATCTGGTGAGATATCATTGTATCCCAAAATGGAAACTAAATTTGACATTTATGGAATATTCAATGGAAGTCAAAGGGGAAGATTTGAGGGGGAAAGTGGCTGAAAACATGTGCTATCTAATGGGAAAATGTTTGAGAAATGACAAATACTTTTAGATGGGGACTTCACAGGGACTGCTATGCTGGTGGTTAAAAGAATCATTGCAACACAAGTTTCAGTTAAGTTGATAGGTTCATCACTGGGAATATGCAATTTATTAATTCTTTATGTTTCCTTTCTTTCTGGTACTCTTATCTCAATAAATGATACCATCAGCCCTGTATTATCCAAGTCAGAAAACTGGTAATTGTGTTAAAACAAGCTCTTCTCACTCCACACATGGTATTGGCACCAAATACTGTACATTTCTACCTGCTACTAACATGTCTTGGCAAATGCTCTAATTTAAACTTTTGTTATTTATCACGTGAATTGCAACAAAACCCTGAGTAGCTCTTCTGCCTCCAATAATTTTCCCTATTATGCACCAGCGAAATCATTGTAAAAATCCAATTTTTATCATTTCAGTCCCCTCTTTAAACCCTTTAAAATCTTTCCAATAATTTCAATATAAATTCTAAATCCTCAACATATTATCAAATTATTTCAAAAACTAGACCTTGCTTACCACTCTTTTCTGGAACGTCTCAGCATTCGTAATTTATTGAATATAGCTTATTCTTTCTTATTTAATAATTTGTACATTTGTGTTCAGTTATAAAGCATATCCATGCTCACTGAACCACCAAATAGTCATTCTTCAATTTTTAGCTTACATATCTTCGCCTCTAGGAAGGTTCCATAGTTTTATCCCCATTCATAGTAGTAACAAGACATTTTCAATTACAAGTAGAAACATAAACTAGCTTTAAACAACAGATTGGGGGTGAAATCAGAGGCTCAAATTTTAAGAAACATGCCTCTCTAGCTTTTTGGCAAAGTTTGCTTCTGTTTGGTTTCATTCATGACTTAGTTTAGGGGCTTAAAAATGTCATCAGAAGGCTGTTGGTCTGGACCTCTTACCTTTGCTGATCTTTGTTTGGTTTCCTTCTTCTGCAAGTGTGGTCAATATGACTGAGGGCAAACACACATTCATGCGATCTCAGCTTTCCCAATGTCTGTGTCTCGATAACAAGGCCAGAGAAGACTTGAATCGGCCTGACAATCCCAGATCCGAACACAATGTCTTTGGATTTGAAGAATGCACTCTTGGGTCACAGGCTCGCTCATACGTGGTAGAGGATACAACAACTGACAGTCTTATAAGAACAATGTGGAGTGGAGATGGAGATATCTAAATAAACCAGAAGATTAGACTTAAAACACACACACACACTCACATACACATACACACACACACACACACAAAGTTACGATAGTACAATAACCCCTTTTTCTCCCAAACATGGGCTAGTCATATCCCCTGTATTCTCTGTGGTAATTTACATACACCTTTATCATGAGGCATATCTCACTGTAACATGTTTTAAAATTTCTCAGACTCTCTAATAGTAAATTCCCCGATGATAGAATATTTGTTTATTTTTTTAATTTATGTTTCATTAATACTTTGTATGGCCTGGCAAAAAAGAAAATAGGCATTGCCCAAATGTTTGATAAATATAATAAATATGTCAGAAACTCATAGACACAGACAATGGTTTGGTGGTTGCCAGAGGGTAAGGGGGGTGGGGGGTGGGGGGTGGGAGATGAGGGTAAGGGGGATCGAATATATGGTGATGGAAGGAGAACTGACTCTGGGTGATGAACACACAATGGGATTTATAGATGATGTAATACAGAATTGTACACCTGAAATCTATGTCATTTTACTAACAATTGTCACCCCAATAAATTTAATAATAAAAAAAAATTGGAAAAAAAAAAGAAAATCATAACATCTGCACTGTTTTTTTTCTTCAATTACACTTAAGGTCTGACTCTGCATTTGCCTTTTGTATTTACTTAACAATGAAAAAGACTAATTTTGTGCTTGTTAAAGTCCTAATTGTATGAATTATATATTACATTAAATATAATAAGTTTCATCACATTTAACAGTGGCTTTCCCAGAGACAAACATCCTTAGAGACCCAAATATTAAACATTTTCTTTTTATAAATCTCAGGATATCAGGTTTGGAAAATGTGAGTATTGCCATTTAACTTACATGATGCATTGTATATTAGAATAGCTGTTTTTCTATTTGTGTCTTTGTCAGTATCTATGTTGAATAACTTTTAAAAAGAGCATGAATCTAGCCAAAACCACATCATTTTTTTTCTGATTATATGGCAGAGGAAAATGCTAGTGAATTAACAATTAGTAAGAGTACATTTAAATCATTATTCATTTATGGAATTGCATTAATTTCCAAATAATGTGGTATCAAAGGTGGATGATTCAAGGCAAACCAGCATATCTTGGAGTCATTCAGTCCCTCATACCAATCTCTCATTCATTGTCACCACGCAGAGACATTTCTCAATCTGAAGAAAACTCATTATCAATCAGATAACTGGATGACACATATAAAACAAATAAAACAATACTATTAGTTTAAAGTATTAAATTATCAGAAGACCAAAAATATCGACTTATAACTATTTTTGAGTCTATTCGCTATGGAAATTCCAAAACGCCTTTATATTAATTTTGTTTAAGCAATAGATAATTTTCAGTTATTTGTCTCATTCAGAACAAATTTTATTTTTCACTTTTTGATGGCTCATTTACTTTAATGCAGACAAGCTTAACAACAACAAAAAGCTTTTTCTCAAAATATCAAGTTTATTATCTAGTAAATGAAAAATGTAAAATTGTTTAATATATTTGCTGCCTTATATTGTAATCACTGATTCATCTATTCATGTAATGTACAGTTTTTAGATACAAGCAAGAACTAAACTGTACTGTTACACATCGGGCTATTTAGTTGGTAAGAAATATAATATCTTTGGTGTATATGTAATAGTTACTTGTACATTGTTCATCTAATTTCTTCATGTTTATAAAAAAATATGTATTCATTAATATATATGAGTCAGTACAATATAATTGGTTAACAAAACAAAGATTCTGCAGTCAAAACCTAAAGTTCTCTTACTGTTATCTATGTATTAAAACATTCTGAACCTCAGTTTATTCATCTGTCAAAATGAAATGGTAATAATGATATGTAACTCTAGGATTATTGTGAAAGTTAAGTTTTAATTTATACTGTTTTTTTTTTTTTTTTTCTATCAGTGGACATGATGAAAATAGATGAGGTATACATTCTCTACTAGTATCAAAAGAGAAAAATGTGGACATTCTTTTCTTCTAAATAACTATACATTTACAGTCTAATACAAGAAGCAATTAACTTAATCAATATGTAATTATTTTGCAAAGTAGATAGTTGCCATGCTCTCATTTTAGTAAATAACTAGGATACAGAGTAAAAGAATTTGAAACTAAAAATCTGTCACATTAGGTTTTAAAATCGTCCAGTCAAAATAAAAACCTTAATTTTAAAATGAAATTAAAATATTTCCAACATTAATTTTAAGTGTTCAGGATCAAAGTGCATACTTTTTATTTAATCTGAATTGTTTTTGTCTTTATTGTATCTACAGACTTAAATATTCCCTTAAGAGTCACTGATATAGAACCCACTGGTACGTTAGTCTCCTCGGGAATGCTGCTTTGGGATAAAGATGATATTAAGCCATATCACTGACTACCTAGTGTTCATGTACTCTGAGGAAAAAATATGACTGAGGAAAAAACAAGGCAAGCTATACACATAATTGTAGATTTAGGTAAGATTATATGGAAAACTGCTTTTACCTCGCCTGGGAAACCAAGGTATTATGTAAAAGCTATGAGTAGATTGTGTATGTGAGCTACTCAGTTGAAAAAGTGGCTAAAAATAAACATATATGGCTTTGGTTGCATGGCTTTGTATTGGATGGTGAAGAAATCGTTACTGGAGGCTGGAGTGGCAGTGATTTATTTTATTTGGTGGTAAAATATTTTGTAAAAAAAATCACTTGTCATAACTTGGAAGCCAGGCCACATTCCTTAAATAAGCTTTTAACTTTATTCAAAAAAATTGGAAAACAAGATGTAAGGAGTGTTTCTAAATTGCTATGGGCAGCTTTTAACAAGCTACTACAATAAAAAAAAAAAAAAAACCTCAGAAAATAATGCAAAAAAGAATAAAAGGAAATAGGGGTAAAAGGAAATTAGAATTCTAGAAATCACAGAATTTTGGAAAGTTGGAATACAGAACTGATTTTTCTTTCCATCTAGTAATAGATAAATCTGAGATATTTGAGCAAGAAAGGCCAATTTCATTCACTCATGTTTGAATCAATTAAGATTGTGCCCAACAGATCTTTTCAATTGTACAAAATGGTTCAAGGAAAAAACAAACAAACAAAAAAACTAAAGACATGGCTCTTTCATACTGGGTCACAGGTTGTTTCCCTATCCACAGCTGAGACCAAGGTCAGCAGGCATGTTACTCAAAACATGATTCTTTCTGGGGTTCTTGGTGGATAGTGCTGGTAATAGGACCAAGATCAAATGGGACTGTAGACAAGTTTATAGGGGGAAAGGATTGTTTCCAGGTCTGTAGCTAGAACGATTGGTGAGCTTGTCACCTGAGCATGGGCCTGCCTTCTCAAAATAGCACTCTTCAATCATGGGCTCCATCAGGGTTTCATAGTCTCCTACCTGAATCTCAAAGTTCCCACAAGGCATTTTTATCTGTGAATAGCTGTCAATTTATTGTTGCTGTGGGGGCATAAGAGCATCAGACCTCCCATTTTGGCATCTTGCTGCTGTCCTGACTATATTAATGTTTAAAATTATTTTCTTATCTATCTATCTATCTATCTATCTATCTATCTATCTATCTATCTATCATCTATCTATCTATATCTATCTCCACACTTTAATATCAGGCTAGGCATGTAATTTGTTTTAGTTAAGAAAGGTGAGTAAGAATGACCTACATTACTTCAATGCAGAAATGTTAAAGGTGAACACACAGTTTGCCATGCTTTCCTTTCTTTTTCCAAGATTGGCATTGTCTAAGAGACAGTTCCTATTTTAGCCTGGGTACTAGAGTACACATAAATGACAAAAGCCAGGGCAGATATATTTTTTTTTTTCCAAGATAACAAAATGTAGCCTTAGTTAACAGATACTCAAGGGAAAAAGCCTACATTGCCCATTTCTATTACAAGCCTGAATCTTACATAGTTTCACTCTCATATTAAGAGACAAATCCATATCACACTAACCAAAGAGAAGAACCAAAAGAAAATAACTTAAACTAAACTTTTGCACAATGCAGGCATGTGAAATATATGCTTAAGAAAATGTGGCCAAATCTGTGAAATTTTACTTGATCAGTCAATACAACCCCTTAAAGTAAAATATGCGTTCACTTGTGTAACAGCAATGCCATAGAGGCCATTATGAATCAATAATAACCTAGAGTACAGCCTCCCCATTTGGTTACCAACACAATGTCTTCAAACAAATTCAATTTGAAATGTTTTCTACATTTTAAATAATTTTCAAAAGTACTTATAATCATGCTTTGTAATTTCAGTGCAATTTTAATTATGAAAAGCATTTTCTCTTGGTTATTTGATCAAAGTCAATGCATGTTCTCAACAATAAAAACAAAACAAAACAAAAAAAAAACCTTAGTGCTAGCTAACAGCAGCATTTTATTAAATGCCTTATAAATACATAGATGCTCCTTACCAAGGCCCCATGAGCTCTGTTTTCTTCATCTGTTCTACATTTCATTTTGCAGACATTTCTTATGCCTGCATACATTGCCACCATCACTCAAGATCTTCATATTTTTACACTGAGACTTAACACGCTATGAAGTCTGAATGGATTTTTTTTTTTTTTTTGACTTGTTAGCTCTGACAGGCTGACCTGCCACAGACAAATCCGAAATATATTTCCTCTACTCTACCAGTAATAGTGGAAGATATGGGTAGCACAATTCATAAATATTGATTTTTACTGTTACCCAGTTAAGCTAAGCAATCCAGAAGAATATGCAAAGTTGATCTTATTTTCAGATTGGATTTAAACATTTAAGCTCTTCTATAGTCCACAGCTGGTAAAAGTTGGGCATGGGGCTCTACCACATTCAAATGAATGGACATAGGACATTGGTTCTAACAGGAAAAATAATAGTTTACATTTATAAACCACAGATAATGTGTGTGGCAAAGCCTGAAACTGAGCATCAATATTGTGGTCTCTTTTTTCTTCAGGACTCACAGCAAGATGTGGTATTTCTGCCTCCCTATAAGTTAATAGTGGCCATTCTCCTGGGTTCTGGCAAATGGAATCTCGCTGGAATTCAAGAGGCCAGCTCCAGATAACCTGTAAAAAATGTCCCATGTGATGCTCTGTCTCTTTCCTCATCTGTTTGTGGATTTTTATGACATAGATATGGACAGAGCAATGCAATGGAAGAACTCTGAGTCAGTTCTTGTGTTGTAAGGATATTGTAAGGTACAGTGTATTTTTTGGAAATCAGTGATCAACCCCTGTAAGTCCCTTAAGCGGGACTGAAAAATAAATTTCAATTACTAAGTCACCGATGGCTACTGGAATTTTGCATTTGTTATAGAAGTTAACCTTCTCTGACTAATAGAATATGTTAGGATCTGTTTCTAAAGTATTTTATATTTTATCATAATTATTACTCATAACAACCACATGAAGTTGAAATCCCCATTAGCAGATAAAGAAACTGAAGCAAAAATAAGTTAAGTTGTCCTATATGTCAGAGATGACAAACTGGCAAAATTGGAACTTGAACCCAAAAGATATGTTTCAAAAGCCAGCTTTCTTAAACATTTTGCCGTCTCTTGGGACATCCCCAAAAGGCCAACTCTGTCTTGCTTGGCAAGGGAATTTCCATTTAGACCTTTTTCTCCCTTTACTCTCCCTTGTAGTTTCTCATCACTTTACCCACTCAGTTTCCTCTGCTGTACACCACCTAATTTTCTGCTTGGTCATAGTCATTCTGCTCTATCAGGTTCTAATGTCAGATGAAACTGGGGCAAGACAGAGAGGACTCAAAATGTTTTAGATTCAGAAAAGTGGTCTCAACATCACATTTCCTCTCCAGGTCAAGAATTTATAACACCTATTTGGCATTATCAGAATTAGTCTCATCTTCTAATGTCTCCTATGAGTGGTGATACTCAGAATCTATTTTGAGTTACTTTCCCATTAGCCTTCTTCATCCTTCCAGCTTCCAGCAAGATAAATTGAGCAGAGAGGAAGGAAAAAGAAATTCAGGCAAAACACTTAAGGTCATCAAAATAACATTACCCCAAAACAGATGTTTTGTTTGTTTGTTTGTTTGTTTGTTTCTTTTCTCAATTTTCCTGACACAGTTTTGGAAGAATCATCATTTTAAAATATCTAGTCATACCACTCAGTAAGTATTTGTCATTTCATACATTTACTAATATATCATGAGATTTGCTCTATGTAAAAGAAGTAGGTGATTTGGGAGATGAAAAGATGGATAAACAGCATTATCCCAATCTCAGGGATGTGAAGGGGTAAAAAACACAGGTACAACAATAATTATAGCATAAGATAGTGTGCTGAGCTCTATGGACAGGATATTTTGGTATCTTATAGACCCAATCTAAGTAAATATATGTAAACAATATGCTTGCAATTACTATCAAACTCCAGAATTTTTTTCTCTGTATCTTTCTCCATGTAAAGATGAGATTGACCAAACGATCTCACCTTCATTAAGAGAATATATACAAACATGTTTAATAAATGTTCAGTTGAGAATCCTTCCCTCAGTATCATTGCAGACCAAAATGCAATCAGTTGCCCCTGTCTGGTTAATTATTACTCTGACTCTCAGCCGTAATAATTGGTTCACTGATGGACACATGAAATAGGATGAAGCAATCAGTATTTCCTGAAACTTTTACCAAACTACTATTTTTCAGAAAAAAACTACTATTTTTCAGAAAAGGAGCTGTAACGGCACTCAAAGCATACTCTTATAATTTAACTATCAGCAGCAGTCTTGCTGGGCCACATGGAGAGAGGTTTCCTGAAAACAACACTAACAAGAGGAATCGAGAAACAGAGATTGATGACCTTGGATAAAGTTATGTCTGAAGCTGATCACACTTCCTTAGAACTCTAATAGATTAATATCTGCTTGGAAATTTGTAGTAGGTATTGACTAATATCCATAGCTTGATAGTGAAGTAGAGGCCTTGATTCCTTGAACCTGCTGCTGGGAGAATGTAATCTTAGACATTGATCATAGTTTTCTCTCTTTGTAGGAACTTCCAATTCCATTTTTCTCTCCACCTTTCAAACTTTATTCATGATGGTTTATTCCCAAAAGTTCTGATTCAAAAATACATGTAAAAAGGATATTTCCTACATAATAACAACAATGAAGCTAGAGAACTATTGATCCTTTGTGTTTGAATCTTGCAGGAATTAGGAAATCTACCCACGTTTTGAAAATATTAGATAGACAACTCCTGGGTTTAGAATGACAAGACAGATATGTTTTTCTTGGGCTAATGACAGAAAAATATGGAAAGACATTTTTTTTTTTGCTTTTGCTTTATAATTTTCTTTTAGTTTGTTTGTGTTTTTCTTGCTTTTAACCCCAGCTACGTCTCACTCCCTTACTCTTTGCTCTAGGTTGTAAACAAGAACCCATCTCTTGCACTTTTTTTCCCTTGTAAATCAAACATCTTCAAAAAAAAATAATTAAAATGAAGCAATGCAGAAAGTTGAAATGATTTTTTTCAAGTGGATTTTGTTTTTAAAGTGATGGAAACATATATGTTAAACCAGGTGTTATAAATTCTCAGCTGGTTTGCAAACCCAAATTAATAATCATGATAAATTATCAATTATCATCAATAGTATATACAGACTTTACTTTCAAGGACTCAATTGCCCAGTCCAAGTGATTGTCAGCGCCCCTTCTCATTCCTGGTTTTTACATTTTCATTGGAGACAGTCCTTATCAATTTTCTTCTCATTGCAAGGAGAAGGGCTTGAGATCACAATAAGCTAGCAATGAATGGGGGCATCACAGTGCAAGTAGGCCAGTGGATGTCCCTTTGCCCACAGTCTGCCATCTTTATAGAAGTGGGCACTGTAAAGCAGTGGCACCATAAAGGATGGATTTCTTCCACTCCTCCTCAGGCCAAGCACACTCAGGATGCTACATTGTCCTCTGCATACGTTTTTCTAGTGTTCCGTGATTTAACAATTCTCACCACTGATTGAAGACCTCTTTGGATCAGTGTGGTGAACTCAAGGAAAGACTGAATGACAATGGGCGCTACGGACGTTGACTTGCATGCTTCAGTGCCTGCTGATTCCTCAGGGACCTCCTTATCTCTGGCTTACTTGTCATTTGGCCTCACTTATTTTTCTATCACACTGAACATTTTATTATATATTATCTTGTATTTTTTGCTTTTTTATATAAAATATTTAACTTTTTAAATTAAAATTCTAGAGTTTTGAGTGTACAAATCATGTCTGATTTCTCCAATGTATTCCTTGCAGTGCCTAAAACAGTTAAAATTAAGAATGCTATTAACTTGAAGTTGACTCAAATATGGGGAGGAAGGAGTAATGGGCACTTGTATTAGTTACATTATATTACTGATGGACTCTTAAAAAAGGAAGGTAATATTTAGTTGCATTTTGTTGGGTTTTTTTAGTTCATTTAATTTCCATTCTCGAGGCAATTATATATCATTTCTTGAGCACAGAAAGACACAAAGTTGATATGAATATTTCTAAACCAAGTTAAAAAAAAAACTGTATTGCATAATTCAAAATCCAAAATGTCTCCAAAATTGAAACTAGGAATTTTCTATAGCAACAGCGTTTTGTTTTGTTTTGTTTTGTTTCAATCTGTTTTATAAAAGGAAAGAGGGATGAAAAACTATTAGCACAATGGTGTATTAACAAAGTCAATTCTTATGTTTAGCATCAACAACTATAGTGAAATAAGATTTGGTAAAGGGATAATTGGGACTAAAGGGGACCATCTGGACCCATCTTTTCTAGCACTGCTCTCATTCTCTTCTGCAGTATTTTTGGAATCAGCTTGAGATATTTCAGAGAACAGAAGTGTTCCAAAAACTAATTTCCTTTGCAAGGGTGGAAAAATAATTCTGTTCTCACCTTCTAAATTCTTCTAGCTGGGCCAATAATCAAATTAATATAAGACAGATTAACAGGAGAAAATGTCCAAAAGTTATTATGAATGTACATTTGGGGATGTCATAAGATCTGAGACCTAAAGATGCATTGGGAAATTAAAGTTTATATGCCATTCTGGAGCTAAAGGGAAGAGGGGAGGAGGTGGGGTACAGTATGGGACTTCAAAGGGCAGGCAGTCAATTCTCATGGTAATGAAAAAACAAATGCTTGATAAATAAATGTTTGCTGACCCATCTTTAACAATGGAACACAGACAGGACTTTGAACAAATGGGCCTTGCTAAGTTACTCTCTATTGCACATTAGTTTATATTAAACTATAGTTATCTGTGATGACCTTCTTGGAGCTGGTTCTTTATCTAAATTCCTTTAGGCAGGTAAAGGGGGAGGGTCAAAAGTTATTTCTGTATCTTTTGTTCCTTAATAACTAGCTTAAAATAATTAATATCCCCAAAAGCATATTTTGGGATCAAAAACTGCTTCCCTTCAACTTTCTACCAGCTCTTTCCTCCAACCAGTTTCATCAGCTTGATTAGACATTTGGAGTACTATATCTGTGCTGCAATTAATGGAGTGAGCGTTATTGAAATTTCTGATTTTGATGTACTCATCTAATAGTAAAAATTTTAAAGTCATTCTACTTGAAGGTTATTTTATAATTGCTAACTAGCCCTAAAAGGGTTTTTGAAGAATAATATACTTTTTGTGGTATAATCGATAACTTCTATGATGATTGTCAAGGAACACTCAGATTTATACAAATTGTTTTGATTAGATAATCACTACATAAATGAAAACAAGTAGAGGAAGTAAATTTGTGCAAATATAGTTATACTGAAACAAATGGATCCTTTATCTGATGAGCACATCATCAAGATTGCTCAACTGCAGGCCAGGGGTGGGAATAAGGGAAGTACAATATCCATATTATGTTTATTTTGAGAGTAAATTTCTTTCTTCCTCCCATTTTTATTTTAAGCTGTACTAAGGATTTGAATATTAATTTATTTGATTCTTTTATATAATAATACCCTGCTGTTGAAGTATGTCCTTCATTATTGTTCAAGATTATGATTTTTTTATCTTCAACTTCTAGTTTGCAACACAACCAAAGATAACCATAAAATTAAAGATTAAAAAATTAAATATCCTCTTAAAATTTCCTTTATACCAACAATACCAATTTATTTTGAATGTCTTGATTTTCTGTTGAAATGTATTAACCATATTCTAAGTATCCTGAAAAATTTAGTCAGCAAAGAATAATTATTGTCTATGATAAGTCCTAACAATGATCTGCTTTTTCTTTTAATTGATAGAAGAGTGCATTTGTCTCTTTGTGTAATATTTTAGCATAGATTCCCCTAATACTAATGAAATTGTATTTCTTCAATTCTAAGTCACTCATACCCATAATTTGAAATAATCAATGACCTTTTACTATTATAATTGGCATACTGTTTTTCTATCTCAGTAAAACATAAAATAACATTGACCTGTCGTTGACAACATCATAATTTCAATAAAATAAGGTAATACAAATATTCAAACAAAACATAAAAAATTTACTTTGAGGTATCTCATCTTCCCCAGATTTAGCTACATAAACTCTGAATTCTAAGACTCAAATTATTTATTTATGAAATGATCATTTCAGTGCTTCTGTTTTTCTCTCAGTAAAATAACTTTGATTAAGAAAAAAAGGATAAAACTAAAACTTACTTTTTAGATCACTATTTTTAAGAGCAATGGGTTATATTCTCCCAAATAAATCTCTTATTAATTTGGTTCTTAAAGGAATCCATTATTTAGGAAAAGTAGAATTGTTTGTGAAAGATTTAATTTGTGAGCCTATTAGTGTAACCAAGCAAAACCTTTACTTCATTAAAATGACTTTTTTCTTTCTTTTTTATTTGAACTGTTTTTGTCTAGTCTAATAGCACCATGACTCACTTGCTTCTTTTCTTTCCTTATCTTCCACCTTTGCACAAGTCACATCATCACTCATTCCCTCAATCACTAAGCCCTTAGAACCCTTTCAAAAAGTCTTAGAAACAAAGGCATAGGTCTGTTGACCACAGAAACAGTTTCAGTCAAACTAAGGAAAACATCTTAATCTCAGTTGTGTTTTAGCTCCAGACACATGAAGGTGGAAGGACTCTACAAGCATTCCCTCCAAACCAGACAGAACTCAACAAGACTGATATCAGGAACTGATGCAATAAACAACTGCCCCCTACCCTAGCCCTGACCAATCAGTAGAGCCCACAACCCCAACTTCCTTAGCTATCATGACTAACGAGTTTTCCTCCACACAACCTACCATGTTTTCCCCAAAATAAGACATAACTAGAAAATAAGCCCTAGCATGATTTTTCAGGATGACATCCCCTGAACATAAGCCCTAATGCATCTTTTGGAGCAAACCTTAATATAAGACCTGGTCTTATTTTCAGGGAAACATGGTATCTCCTATAAGCCATCAGTGAAGCCAGCTCTTGGAACACTGGCTGGGTCTCTGGGCTTCATGTCATTCCCTTAAATAAACCTTTACTTTCTTTGCTGCAAACCCCCTGTTCATATTTCCTTTGGCTTTGATGTACGCGGGCAAAATAAACCTCCTTTACTTTGGTTACATTAGGAAGACGTCAAACTTAGTTTTCTGGTCTGAGCAATATATATCATTGTTTTGTATACTTTTTTTATTTTTCTACATATATTTTAAGTAAGAATATTTGATGCATACACATACATAAAGATAAATGTGTTATGAATATAAAAGTGAAGGGCTCCTTGTATAAAGAAAATATATGTTTTCTGTCATATTAATCTCTGGACTAGGTTTGCTATTCTTGCCAAGTGCTTTGGGAAAACGTACCCCCAAATGCTCTGCAAAAGCTGATGTTAATCACTCTCTTAGTTAAAGTATATTTCCTCAGACTGGTGACAGTTATTGGTTCTGACCTAAGATAGTGCAGTCTCAGTGGAATCATGAACATTTAATTTATTAATCATTGATAAATAGTTGGAGAAAGGAAGAATCCCTTCCCAATGAAACTCACCGTAAAGGAATATAGAATCCAGAGTTTCTAGCAACCCTCATGTGACCAGGATAGAAGACCCTATTACTTTGGTAGAATATATTTACTTTTATGGAAAAATTTCCTCATTAAAAATTTTAATTTTGCAAAATGAAAGCAAAAAACCTGTTTGGAGACAAAATAATGCACAACGCACTCATCTGCTCTGTAAAGTAATAGACATGGTTTTCCTAATTGTAGATAATGATGCCTGTTTTATTTCAGACATTCTTGTATCTTTAGTATTATATTATCCTTGAAAAATAAAGCTATTTTTCTTGATGTGCATATGCATTGATAAAATTCTTTACCAATAGCAGAATGATCCTAAATAGCAAAGCCCATCCTTATTTTAACTCTGAAGACTCATTGTATATCGTTCATTTTTCTTGATTTTTATTACTACTATGATGGGGGAAGGGCCTTCCATGGTTCTATATACTAAATGCACAGACATATACAAACATATAAATTTACATGGTAAACTTTTGGTATACATTTTTTTTTTGAATCTTTCAATATTTGTGCAAAGGCCTAACTACTATAAATTACTGTAATTTCATATAGTGATATATTTGTATGTATTAATTAAACAGAATTATCACCAATCTTCAAAATCTCAGCATAACAATCCGTTCAGCCAAAGGGAAATATTAAGTTTTATGACTAATAGGATTTAGATATCTGTTACTTCTGAAATTATATTTATCTATCTAATATATTTATATTACATATATAATCTAAAATCATTCATATATGTATATAATTAACACTAAATTTTAAAATATTTTTTAAAAAGATACAACAAAACAAACATAATACCTATTTTTTTATGATTTTTAAACAAAAAAGTCTTAGGTTTTAATACACACGTTGTGATAATAACTACACTAAAACAATTTCCCAGATTGTTGTATGCTTATTTAAATAAGTCTAAAATATATTCATTATCCTTAGGCAACATATTCCTTAAGGCTAAATCTTTCACAATTTAAATATAATTAGAATAGGTTACACTAAGAAAGCCCTAGGCAGAAAAGTAATCCATAAGTATACAAGTGTGATCAAACAATACTGTGGATGTTTAAATAATAATAATAATAAGACATTATTACAGTGAAAGACACATTGCTATTAGTCTCCTTCAAAATACTCCCCTGCGTTTCAAACACAAATATCCCCTCGCTCTTCCCACTTTCTAAACCAGTTCTAGAAGTCCTCTCTCACAAGTGTCTTTAGTTGCACTGTCATGGCTGCCTTGATGTCCTGAATTGATTCAAACGTTTACCTTTCATGGTCATTTGACTTTGGGGAAGAGCCAGAAGTCGCACGGTGCCAGTCAGATGAATAAGGTGGATGAGGACACACCATAATGTTTTATATTTGAAAGAAATCGCCATGCCAGAAGCAATGTGTGACATGGAGCCTTTCCATTGTGATCACAAAATATGGTGAATGCTGCTGCTGAGTGCCATCCAATTGAAAGTCAGGGATCTTTAATATAGGAAGTGGTGCATCGTACCTTACTAACAGTGTGTGACAAGTTTCAACTTGATGCAGTCAGTGGGGTATGAGCTACAGTTGAGAGAAGGTGTGTTCTAAAGTATGTCATAAATCATCCTCCATCATGACAACACTCCGTGTCACACAGTGTTTCTGGTATATGGCAATTTCTGTCAAATATAAAACATTACAGTGTTCTCATCTACTTTATTCACTGGATCTGGAACCGTGTGAATTCTGGCTCTTCCCCAAACTCAAAATGACCATGAAAGGTAAACATTTTGAATTGATTCAGGACATTGAGGCAGCCATGACAGCAAACTAAAGATACTCACGATAGGAATTCCAGAACTGCTTCAGAAAATGGCAAGAACAATGGGTAAGAGAGGTTGAACTGAGGGGAAGTATTTTGAGGGGGATTAATGGCAATATGTCTTCTACTACAATATTTTGTTTTTTAAATTTAAACATACATTGTATTGTTCACACCTCATAGTTCACTGATGGAACTAATGTTGAGATAAGCAGAGATAAAATTGAAATATAAATTGTCATCTCCATTCCAATGTCTCTTCAATTCTAATTTTCAATATGCCCTTATCATTCATTATCTGTCTAACACTCAAAGGTACAATTCATTTATTTAAATTATATTTTCTGAGTGCTAACTGTGTGCAAGGCACAATTCTAGGCACTGGTAAAACCTGAGTGAGTAAAATGGATGCATCTCCTGCCCTCATGAACTTTCCACTCTATTAGGGGGGAAAATCAGATAGGTATTTGTTTGTGATAAGTATTATTGCAAGACATAAAACAGAGTTCGAACATTGCACTATTTTAGTGAGGGTGGTGAGAAAAGACCCCTTTGAGAAAATGACACTGAACAAAGACCTGAATAAAGTGTGAAGAAGTACCATGCTACTATCTAGGTAAAAAGAATTATTTGTATAGGGAAAACCAAAAAAATGTTAGGCATGTTTGATTTTTAGCAAGTCCTAATGACTCATAGCACTAAAACATATTGCCTTTTGAATCTTTACACACCTAATCATCATTATCTGAATTTTGTCTGACATAGATACCACTCTTTCAGATCATATTTAGCTGTCACATAATGTTGTCACACAGCTTCCTGCCCTTCTGTTCCCTCACGCCTACCCCTAAAAAGAAAGTAGAGTCTGTGAGACTAATTCTTTCAGGGACTTTGCTTCACCTTTGTGCTTACACCTTATGTCTCCTTGTTTGGCCCCAAAGAATGGCTGGCTAGCCAATGACAGGTAAGATTCCTCAAGAGAGGAACAACCTAAGATGGATACAGTCATGTGGGGACAACCAGGAGAACTCACAGGGTTGATAGAGGTGGGCATAGACCCCACACCTTCCCCAGTCTAAGGAGAGCTTCTGCCTCTGTAGCAGTATTCCTTCCCACAACCTGCTTAGGAAGTGATTCTAGGTGTGATAACAACAGTTCTCCATCTCAACAAGTTTCAGCATAAAGGGTTGTCCCCTGGGGAGGTACAAACGACAATTACTAATACACCATGGAACTTTCAGCAGGCACGGGTGATTGGTTTGAACCAGTTTTCTGGTATGGTGTATGAGACTCACAGACCGTAGAAAAAACCATGCTACTTCCTTGTGTGTACATCAATAAAAGCCACAATGTGGCCCAATTCGGGGCTCTCAGTCCTTTGAGGCTGTGAAATCCTTTGTCCCTGTTTCAAAACTTCCTTGACTTCTGTTTCTTTCTTAACCCTTCACCCCCCCCTTCTCGTTCTCTCACTGCCCGTGTTGCGCTAAAAAGAAAGACGCAAAAACACAATATAGTTGTTTTTTTATCATGGGAAATTAAACAAAATGTTTAACTTTTTAAAGTATTTTAGACTTTAAAAAAAAAATCTTGATGGTAATTTTGAATGATATTTGTGTATACACACACAGACACACACACAGACACACACAAAGTCTGACAGTTAAGTTCTAGAACTTGTTGCAACAATGTTGCTAAACTTTTTTGATATCAGAGAGATTATTCATTATAAATTTGTACCAACTGGACAAACAGTTAATCAAGTTTACTATTTGGAAGTGCTGAAAAGGCTGCGTGAAAAATTAGATGACCTGACATTTTCATCAACAATGCATGGCTCTTGCATCACGACAATGTACCAGCTCACACAGCCCTCTCTGTGAGGGAGTTTTTAGCCAGAAAACAAAGAACTGTGTTGGAACACCCTCCCTACTCACCTGATCTGGACCCCAATGACTCCTTTCTTTACCCGAGGATAAAGGAAACATTGAAAGGAAGCCATCTTGATGACATTCAGGACATTAAAGGTAATATGACAACAGCTCTGATCGCCATTCCAGAAAAAGAGTTTGAAAATTGCTTTCAAGAGTGCACTGGGCTCTGGCATCGGTGCATAGCTTCCCAAAGGGAGTACTTCAAAGGTGACCATAGCGATATTCAGCAATGAAGTATGTAGCACCTTTTCTAGGATGAGTTCGCAAAATTAATTGGCTGACCTCGTGTGTGAGTGTATGTGTGTGTGTGTGTGTGTGTGTGTGTGTGTGTCAATACGTTTAAAAATACATTTTCAGCTTTTAAGAAACTATACAACACTCTCAGATACCTTTTTCTACAATTTATACATTCTGGAACATCAGCTTTTAGGCACACTAATTATTACATATGCTGTGCATTTCAGCTTGACTCTTTGGGCTCCTTCCATCCATTTGAGAAGAACATGGCCCAGGTAGCCAGTGAGACTTCAGGTTGGAACCTGGCACCAGAAACAAATTTGAAGTTTACTTGTAGCCTGTAGCTAAAATGGCCTGAACCAGTACACCAAGAATGAGAGGTAATTGATCATTGATTTAAGGTTTTTCTATTACAGCAAAAGGAAATAGTGTGTGTGTGTGTGTGTCTGTGTGTGTGTATCTGTGTGTGTGTGTGTACACATATGTAATATACAAAGGCATTTCAACACACCACAGTTGAGCCTTGTGGAAACCAGAAACAAGTAGATATAGGAGAAATCCTAGTGATCCAATAGCATCTGGTGACTTGGTTTTTTGTTTTCCTCTAACAAATGGGAATCTTACTTGCTACTCCTTTGATATCCCCATTTCCATGGCTTTGTTTGTCTCTATTCTGAGTTTCTCTTACTTTGTCCTTATTTGTATCACTCCCGTTCTGAGTATCTCACATTCAATTTTCCCAAGAGACTAAGATTTGATTGAGCTAATCAGTTATTATGGAATATTAAGCATTTATCTCTCTTATGTTGAGCACATAGATGGTTATCTTTGCCTGAGATGTTGATTCCTAATTTAATTCATTGTGCTCCATAATAAGAATGTCATATCAAACAAAAGAGGGCATGCTACACAGAAATAATGGCCTATATTTTATCCCTTTTACCCTCAAATATAGGCAGTTATTTATATGTAGCATGCCCTGTTTTTTGTTTTGTTTTGTTTTGTTTTTTTGATATTACACTCTTATTATGCAGCACAATGAATCAGATAAGGATTCAACATTCTAGGCAAAAATAACCAGCTAAAGGTCAGCATATGGTGATGGAAGGAGAACTGGCTCGGTGGTGA
Organism: Rhinolophus sinicus; assembly: GCF_057876585.1. Lineage (NCBI taxonomy): Eukaryota > Metazoa > Chordata > Mammalia > Chiroptera > Rhinolophidae > Rhinolophus > Rhinolophus sinicus. Next base: position 32,815,789 of record NC_142517.1, read on the forward strand.
ACACACAATGTGATATATAGATGATCTATTACAGAACTGTACACCTGAAACCCGTGTAACTTTACTAACAATTGTCACCCCAATAAACTTTAATTTAAAAAATAAAATAACTGCCTATAATACAATTTGAAAGTATCGATGGAAAGAGAAAGTATAGGCTCCATGTAAGACAGACATCTGACCCAGACGAAGAGAAAGGGAGGGCTCCACAGAAAATAACCAAGTGGTATCCTGCAGTTCCTTGAATATAAGTCACTCTTTCATACTTAGATCTGTAGAGATCATTCTCTTTAAGGGAAATGCCTTTCTTTTCTTCTCTAGCTATTGTCTGGGATTCCACAACCACTGATTCTTGTAAGAATCACAAGAATGTGATTTAAAAAACAAAACAAAACAAAACAAAAAAACTGTCTCTGCAAACTCCAAATTAGTGAATACTGAACTACTGCTCCCAGGGGAAATGCAGGGTTAGTTTCCTGTGAGTCTCTGATCACATTTTTCAACTGATAAATACATAACTTTGTTCTATGTTTGTTTATGTTTAAAGATACATTAATATACTTAGAGCCATATAACTCAAGCCTCAGTGTTGCTTATTTAATTTGCATATTTCCCCAAAAAAGTACATCAAGACTTCTCATGCTTAGGTACACTAGAAAGTACTTCAGCACTGTGTTTGGGGGCCACTTTAAACAATGAAATAACGACAACTACAGCATCAACAACAACAAAAAGGTTGAAAATATGGCTCTAAATAGACTGGGGAAGGGAAACTTGTTACAGTATGAGAGCTGAAATAAGAAGGTAGAGTATCACCTTGTTTGACATTAGCTTGGATGTATGCTATGCATCTCAAATTTTGTTATCTGCGCATGTTTTTAAATGACCAAGAAATCATCACTGAGTATTAATTTGGGGAATAAATTTTAGTGAGTAGGTAAATTTGCAAATGTGGAATCAGCAAATAATGAGAATCAACTTACCATCTATTCATGACATCTATTCACTCTTCTATTCTCTGCTTCTTGCTCTTCTTTCAAGTCCTTGTAGAGTTAGTCAGTCCTTCCTAAATGCTTCCCCAGCACTTCATTTATACCTTCTAGTATAACACTTGATTTACTTGAATATAAATCATTCTTTTTCCAAAACTACACTGTGATCACTTTGAAAGTGTAGATCATGGGTTAACGCTTTGATGTTCCCAGAGCCTAAGTGTCTGACACATAGTAGGCATTCATCTAACATCTGTGGATGGAAGGGAGGAAAAAAGAGACAAGGAAGGAGGCAGGATTGAAAAATTAGCAATCCATTCTTAATAAACCATTAACACATAACTCTCTTAACAAATCTCTATTTTTATTCTAATTCTATGTTTCCAGGAATTTATTCTAATTCTATGTTTCCTTTTTCCATCATTGAAATAAGAATAACCATAATAATTTTTACTTATTTTTCAGGAATATCTGAAAATATTCAAGGGAAACAATGTATTATTTTGAGTTCATGGAATGTCTCATCAAAATTTGAGCCCAGTGATATTATTAGGGTGTTATAATTATTTTTACCAGGGGACAAAAAGACCATAAACCTTCTGAATTTGTTCATTTGCTTGAGGTGGAATAAATGTAATGACTTTTTTTAAAAATTGTATATTCTTGGATTGGAAAGGAAAAAATAACATACCTTTGATATTATACCATGACCCATAAGTAGCCCCATCCCATCACCATCACCATGCTGTACCCTCTTCTGAGAGCAGAAGCAAGTTTTCTATTAGTTCTCTTGCTTGAGTTGGATTGTGCCCTTTTGACGCTCCCTGCCTGAGAAATATTAACTTTGCACCAGATTTAATACACATATGCAAGGTACCAGACTGATTGTCTCTCTTCATTCCTCATTTCAAAAGGCTAGAATAAGATTAGTAAAAGCCCCTGCTGTTCAACTGTATCCAATTAAGATCATACAAAAAAGGAAATGAACCAAAAAGTGGTGACAAAAAAAGTGATCACTTATGGATAAATGGGTAAAGGGAGAAGGTTTATCTCCATTTATTTAGGACACACTTTCTACACCATCTATAGATATTTCTCTCAATTTTATGTTAAGGGATTCATCATGATTATATAAAACAATCAAGGTTATCTTCTTTAATAAAATACATGATTCTTTTTATTTGACTATAAATGTTTTTTTTTTTTTTAAATTTGAAGAAAAGTTGTCATATTCTATATATAACATAACTTTAGGGATCACATGATTCATGTAAAATAGATGAGACATTAAACTGTTTGAAATTATTTCTGCCATAGGGCTACTTTGTAATTTAGAATAATCCTATGATTATTATGAAGAATAGAAAACAATGCATTTTACATTCTCAAGAACACAAAGAAATTAGGTGTTTTACATCTTTCAAAACAAGTTATTAAAATAAAGCAGCCTTCAAGTTAACACAAAGGAATAAAGACTTGTTACACCATTTTAGGTATTTATAGATATTATGATTATGCTAAATTTGTTTTAAAATACTGGTTACCTAATAATTATCAATATGTGACTATCTTCAATTACTTGTGTATAAGTTGTTTGTTTACATGGGGCTTTGTAGACTTAATACTGGTTATGCTCAAATGTGCAAAAAGGTCATGACCAGAAGTCAGCAAACACAATCATAATTTGTAGTATTTCCATCCTGGCTACATTTTCTTTACTACTTGAACAACGCACAAGACTAGTCGTGTCTGAAAACATTTTTATCTCAAATTTAGTGTCCCTAATATCTGTTACTAGCTTTTTAATAATCCAAAATTTAGTTACTTAAAACAATGGTAACATTTATTTTGCTCAAGGATGTGCAGTTTGGACAGGCTTCAGTGGGGAAAACTCATTTCTGTTCTCTCAGAGGCACACAAACCGAGGGCTGGAATCATCAGAGGCTTACTCACTCACATGCTTGGTACTTGAAGCTATTAATCAGATGGAGCTGCCACCAGAAAGCCCAATATGGCTTCTTCACATTATGACAACAAAGATACAAAAGTATCTCAGAAAAGAAAGATAACAATGTGGAAGTTGTATTGTCTTTTATGGCCTATCCTCACCTGTCATAAAGTGATATTTCTGCAGTATTCTATTTAACTTAAGCAAGTTACTAAGGCAGGTCCATAGTCAATAGGACGGGAATTAGACTTTACATTACAACAGCAAGATAGGAGAAATATATGTGTGCATCCATGTTTGAAAAATATAATTTGCCACAATCTCTTTACCTTAAGTAATACGCATCTATCCAGTTCTACTCCTCTATCTCATGTTGTTGTGGGTATTGTTCACCTTATTGTTTGAATACTCAGCAGGTAGGACAATTGATCGTGTTCCAATTATTTTGAGTGAGAAAAAAGTATTTCCTACAAAAGTGACAAAACTATGTCTTGTCTATCAAGTGCTAAAGCTACAATTTTTAAGTGGTTATACTCAGCTGGATAAACCTATTATTACATTTTTGGAAATTCCGATACTTCTTTCCTTCATTTCTGATGTCTGAATTATATAACATTTACTGCAAAAAATAAATAAATAAGAGGATTGTAAGAATTAAATTCAATAATAATAAAACAACATTCCCAAAATTGCAAGTAAATAAGCCATTGTTCTCTGTAAATCGATCTTCAGTTTATACTTTTTAACTGCCTTTTGTGGTTGATGATGAAATTATTTTGATGCTAAAGTTATTTTCTAAGGAATATTTCAAACTAGTAATCGCTGTTGTTTCTTGTCACCTGTAGCTGTGGCAAAAGACTGCTTCCATATAAATGAATGAGAGAATGCATCATAAAAGATTTATTTCTGCTGCCCCGTTTTTCTTATTTATTTCTAACATTCTGCCCATTTACCATGAGCTTCCTCACATTTCAGAAACAGCTAGTCGTCTTTGAGAACAAATTGTGCTATTTACTTCTGTCCTCGGAGAAAACGAATGGTTTAGTGGGTGAGATGTCCAGAACAATAAGAAAAACTTGTGCTGTGTATTCCCAACAGAAGAAATAGATCTTCTGTAAATAACTCCCAGCACAATCATGGCAGGTTTCAGCACTGCACAGCCACATATATATTTTTTTTTCTTTACATAACTTCAAAGCTTTTCAAAAGAAAAATCAACTGACTGTTATTATGCAGATACATAGACTCACCACAAAGTCATGGAAATAAAATATCTTAACCAAACTGTTTTAGTTATATTTCTGTATAATTTAGTACATACACACATACTAACTTTCAACTTCAACGACAGAAAACAATTTAGGTGAAATGAATACAACTAAATCATATTAAAAAAACAAAAATAATTTTATTTTCTGTACAAATTACAGTAAATTGATTATGTTCAATAAATTATTGTGATATATATTATTTCAATCAAAAAGAAGAGCTAGATTCTAGCATTCACTGTGTCTATACCACATGCCAGACTTATTTGATAGGACATTTACATATTTATAAAATCTTAATTGTCACAGATATTTTATGTGATAGACCTTTTTATTTTCATTACACAGATGAGAAAATGGAGATTCATAGAAGTTAAGCTTACTCCTTCCCCCATCCAGTCTCCCCTAAAAGAGGTAAAAAAATAACTCTTCCCAGGAAATGCATTTAATTCATGATATTGTGTGGTTAAGAAGTAATGTGACCTCTGATGATACAAAGTTTGGGAATCTCAAGACCACCCTCATTTCTGACATCGATTGCAAGTTTCCCCAAGGGTCCCCAAGACCATTCTTAGGTTCAATAATTTGTTTGAAAAACTGACAGAACTCAGAAAATCTGTTTTATTCATTGTTAGGGCTTATTATAGTGAAAGAATACAGATTAAAATGAACCAAGGAAAGAGTCTACAGGGCAGAGTCCAGGAGAGATCAAGTTGCAGAGTTTCCACTCTTCTTTCCCAGTGAAGTAATGCAGACACTTATTTCTCCCAGCACTGATGAGTGATGATATACGGGGAGTCACACCAATCAGGAAAACTCATCTGAGCCTTGGTGTACAGCATTTTCATTATGGCTCAATCATATAGACATGGTTGGCCACCCACATGGCTGACTTTAGTCTCTAACCCTTGCAGATGTTGAGCTGACACTGAGGGGCACAAGGTCGCCTCCCATAAACCACATTGTTAGCATAGATTACTAGGCATGGCCAAAGACTACCAGGTAAACAGACATTCTTATCAAGGAAGACAATCCAAGGGCTTAGAAATTACCTCCTATAAACCAAGGGCAAAGGCTTAACTTCTTTGGTCAAGGTTGATCTTTTTTGCTACAGAGTATTCCTCACTCAGTAAATAATGAGTGGCAGCATACTCAGTGATACGTACCTTAATGATTAACCAATAACAGCAACATGCTTTTATAAAATCTCCTAATGGGCAGTTGGGTTGTATTTTCATTTTGAATAATAAGGTGATTTATTGCACAATACCCTTTCTAAATTTACCAAGGATTGTTTCTTAAATTATTTTTTCTTCTAAATTGTATAGCAGGGGAAAGGATTTACGTAAGTCCCACAATGAAACTCTTTGACAGACTAATACAGTTTCCAACTTTACCAAAAAGTATAGAACCACATAATTTGAGTTAGAAAAGACCTTATTATCATGGACGCCTCCTGTTTTCTACATGCTCTGAAACACCAGTTTGTCATTGTGGTTTTTTCCAACCATGATTATCCTGTATGGGAGACTCTACTCCGGAGATCTGTGCAAAGAGGAATGAAAAGATTAGGAGGCTTACCTTCAGGAAGCGATCTGAATGGAGACTCTTGTATTCTTACATGTCTATAAGATAGACTTTCCCAAGGAAATATGCTCTTTTATTTGATTCGAGTTTATATTTTAGTTGAGTTCATTATTATTGAAGAACAATTTCTAGTAGAACAGATCACTATAAAAACCTCTCTGTGACATTCTAAAATGAGGTTTTCAGATGCATTTTTAGTTACAAGATAAAATTTAGAATACAGTCCTGACCGACTCATTTGTTTTATCCTACAAAAATATCATGTCAGCAAAAATTTCATCTTCATCATTATATACTGACCTATTACTGTGAATGCACATGTGTATTTCAAATAAAGTGAACACTTGGGTATAATGGATCTGATTATATAGAGCAGGTTTTGGTTTAAGAATAATACTATCCCACAGAAATAGAGACTTCAAAGAGAATAAAGTTTTCATAGGTAAGCAGCACCTAAAAAATTCTACTCTCAAGTGTCTTGGTAAAAAAATCAAAGCCCAATGACATTAAAGATGTTCTTTTACTTATTTTTTAAATGCTGTTATCTCTTCTTATTAAGTGACTATGGTTAAATCACTGTTCAATAAAAAAATATGAAATGAAGTTATAAAACTATGACTATACATAGGAAGTATACTCTGACTACCTGTACGATTATTTCTGACACAAGATTTATTTCATGATGGAGTTATTAGTTTTAAAATTCAAGACTCATTTCTTTCATGCCTATGTCCTATTTAATTACTCAGTAATAGAAACTATTGTATTCCTATTTGGTTGAATTGCAAAGAAAGCAATTATTTGGGGAATAGAAGTTTTAGGTATATTTCTGGACAGAATGGAGGTAAAGCTTGCTGTCTCCAGTGTCAGATTACATCAAATTATTTGGAATCATACAGTTTAAAAGAATAATGAATTGTGATTCATTTTGACATATATGTCTGGTCTGAATATAATCTGTGATGTGTAACATGCTACGTTTCAAATTTAAGAGAACAACTTGCTTCCATGGGCGTGGTACAGTATGCTGCATGAGTTTCCCAGATACGTTATATTTTTCATTGTGAAATTAGAGCAGAGACACTGGGTTTACCATAATAAGTGAAAATTGATTAGGCAATATTTAGAATATTATGGTTTTATATTATTATAATATTTTCAATAACCTTAATGTAATGGATAGTTATTGCTCCATCATAATTATTTAAAACCCTTTCTATTATTGGTCAAAATCATTTTATATTTATATTTTCTAAGAAATATAGTAATATTTCTCAGATGGTCTTTTAAATCATAAATCAAAGCTGAAAACCATTACTTAAAGGAGTAGTGAGTATAACTATTCCAGACATTTAGGTTTAAAAAAATATATAAAACCATCAAGTGTAGTGAAATATTTAACAATGTTGCCCTCAGATTAACATTAGATTATTTCACATGTTTCTTGGCTCCAGTATTATATTTTTGTTTGCTGTTGGCAATAGTATTATATTTTCTTATTATGTGCCTAGTGTTTTGATTTACTAAGTCTTGGAATTACTTAAAAAGGTGATACCAATTGGAATTCAGCAGTGTTGTAAATGATATAATTGGTAAGGGACTTAGATGACTTAAAATTTATAATTATTATTATTATTAATATTTGAACAAAGTTTCAGAAGCTATAGTCACTATATCAATAATGTTAGAATATATCAGGAAGTGAATATTTCCAAAATCAGCAGAGTATACTTGTTTTTATTATCAGAGTATTACCTTCAGAATCATTAGGTAGGTATAGGGATAATAAATCCTCTAAGACAATGGTATTTTCTAAAAATGGACTGTTAACATGGCTTCCGGTATATCCAAATAAGTGTCTGCCATATTGAACCTCAGATAATAACTACAAAATCTGATTTAAAAAATTTATATATATACATGTAAATATAAAATGATTTTGATCAATATATGTAAATATAATTAAACAGAAAGAAGCATGTTCTATTGGAATTCCAACCTTTGGAAGAATGACATAACTGGATGAGTTATACATTTGAAGGGAAAGTCACAATTGGTACAGCCGAGAGTAGCTAAACTTCCCATCAAAAAAAAAAAGAGGGACGAATTCAATACGAGAGAGAGACAGAAAGAGAACTTCAGGTTTTCTGAATTTCTGGTCAAGTCTCTGGTTGACAAGTAGAATAAACGAATCTGGACAACTCAAAACAGCCTAGCTAAAACTGAACTGTAATTTGAACTGCTGCCCAAAATACAAGCAAGATTTTCAATTTGAATCCAACCATGCTAATTGCTTGCTAAAGCAAACAAAAACAAAACAAACAAACAAACAAAAAACACATCAACATTTTTTGAAGGAATATAATAGAATCCTGAATCTCTGTAACATTATATTTACAATGTCCAGAATTCAATTAAAAAATTTTCTCAACATTATGAAGAGCCAGGAAGATATATCCTTCAGAGAAAAGACACTCAACAGAGACGAATACCAAGATATCACAGATATCAAACTTAGCAGACATGAATTTTAAAGCCTGTATTATAACTGTGCTCAAAAATAAAAGGAATGTATGGTAACAATAAATATAAGGACTGAATCATAGCAGATAATTGGAAAATATAAAAACAACAAAATATGTTTTTTAGAACAGAAAATTACATTATCTAAAATAAAAAATATATTATCTATGGGCTAAAAAGCAGGATGGAGATGGCAGGTAAAGAGTAAACTTCAAAAGATTATTAAGAGAAATTAAGCAATCTGGAGTATAGTGAACAAAAATATTGTATTGATATTTAAAAAGAATTAAACTCATACATACTGTTCAAGACAAAAAAAAGTGTTTCAGTGAAATTTTCCTAATTGATACTAAACTTTAAAACATATGTGCTATTTAAAAAATAATAATAAACAAGCAGTTAGACAATGTTTGTTTTCTATGACCCATTTCTTTAATCATTATTCAGCAAAACTAGAGTTACTTTTACTTTATCTGTCCTCATATGTAAATGTTATAAAAAAAAAGTAGGAAAATATTGTTAAAATACTCCAAATAGTTCTACTATTGTAACATTATACTGAAGTTAAAATAGTTCTGACTGGATCCCAAGAATATACATGGAAAGTACCTCTGAGTGACAACTACGTTTTTTCAGATGTTTGGAAAATTATAATGAACTCTAAATTTAACACAAAATTGTCATTTAATTAAATGCTTATTTAATATGACATGCCTCTTTTATTTTCTTGTAGCTAATTCTTTCCTTCATTTTAACTATTTATTTCAATTGGTACATTATTGTTTTATAATGTTATTATTTAATATCTACTATGATCTAATATATAATTGACATGTAACAGATTTGTAGGGAAAGCTTTAATATTCTCGAAATCTTCTTGTTGCCCTTCGCTATGAAGAAATGATTAGTTGTGCTTTTACTTTTGGCTCAAGCCTTCAAAGATGCTCTAATGTGGCACTTATGTAAACAGATTTATATCTTGGAGCTTTGGCTTTATGTTTGTGAAATTTAAAGGATTTCTGGGCAACAGTCTAATGATAAAGAGAAGCTGTTGAATGAGAGACTGCCAATGTTCCCAAGGTATTTTTTTTTTTTTTGGGGGGGGGAGGGTTCAGGGTAATGGGAGAAAAGGGAAGAAAGGAAATATTTTTTCCTGTGGATCACATGAAGAGTACTCAGGAACTCAAGACAGAGCTGGCAGGAGTTACAAGGAGCTCTCAGTAAAGAAAAGCTGGATGCCAGAAGAAGCAATTGTGAGTGATCAGGTAGAGAAATTGTGTCTTTCACATTAAAAACCAAAATTTCAGGTGAAAAATGACCAGTGATAGGTGTTTTCAAAAACAAATATACGGTGATGAAAGGAGAACTGACTCTGGGTGGTGATCACACAGTGCAATATACAGAAGATGTTTTATAGAATTATACTCTTGAAACCTATATAATTTTACTTACCAATGTCACCCCAATAAATTTAATATATTTTTTAAAGCAGTAGACATGAGAGAAAAGATTTAGCTTTTAAACATTAGCCAAGCCAAAGAAGCACAGAAAACAGCTTGATAGTGGCACTCAATAAATACATTTTCTACCCCTTACTTTTACACTGCCTCATTGCTCCAAACTTAAAGCAGACAAAAGTAGCATATTGAGTGAGGGAGTGGGAGCAAAAACTCTTAATTTTATTGTCTATGTTTTTGAAAATGCTATTGGATCAGAATTATGAGTATGTGATAAAAAACCACCAACAACAAAAACACTCCCATAAATACTCTAGTTATGTGCTTTCTCAGTATTTTTAAACCCTCTGAACAAAATAGTCCATTGGCTAACTGTCTGTCCAAGAATGATGAAGCAAATTACGGATTCTGTGGCTGCTGTTTTCTGAGTATGTGGATCACACACTCTGTGATTGTTTATTCACCACTGCTAAATCTTCCCTTTTATAAGATCTTAGCTTTTACTGTACATTACTGCAAATCCCATTAACCCGCCATGCTTTCCTGCTTAGATCACACTCCCATTTTATAGGCACTTTTAAGTTTCATTTTAATACATTAGAGTTGCTGCGCTACAATGCCCCCTTAAAAAGATTTCTGTACTTTACAAAGTCAGTTTTCTTGACTTTTTTTTTACCTTTTGCTTAACACTACAGTAATGTAGCATTCAGCCGTATAAGAAATGTTCTGAGGTGATTTCTTTTCATTAAGAAAGTTGTAGGTCTTTTGTACCATTCTTCAAAAATTGATCTAGGGTGACCTTGGCCTTATCTTATTAAATTACTACATCAAGCTCTCACCTATACTATTAAAATCATGAGACTTTAAGTATTGCTCTATCACCATCTCTGATACACTAAAGATTGAACAGAGATAGTGTACGATATTTCTAACCTGGCATTCAGTATTCAGGTCTGTATATATTTCAAAGTATAGTTGTGACTGTCTTGAGGTAATCTAGTGAATGTAAGTTGAATATGTTGATATTAATACTGATTCTGATCAATGTTCATGAACTTGTAAACTGGATATAGATTGCAGTTGAGAGTCAAGGACGAACTAAAAAACATTAATACTAAAATGTGTTGAAATAAAACAAAAATCACCAATGCTTAATGTACAGCTCAGTCAATTCTGCCTTGATGTCAGGTGGATTATCTATTATGTTTTCCAGAACTTATTAAACTCATTTTCCACTTTTCCAAAAGCCTAACACTTTGCTCTATGCAGATGACAACCCTCTTATTATATTGAGAGAATAAGGGAATTAATGTGAGTTCTCTAAATTTTACCCTGTCCACTTCAAAATTTCTTTGCATTTTTCTTCTCACAGGAAGGATTTTCCCTCACTCTGAAAAAGTGTACATTTTATTTATTCTGATTTTATTAATAATTTTCTTCTTCTTTTGCATGTTTTTCTATACAGCTACCAAAATAGTTTTCAACTTATAGGTTGTTTTTTGTTTTGTTCTGTTATTTTTAGTTTTGCTATCAAAAATGGGTCATTGAGGTTTGTCAGCTGGACTTATCCTTTATGCATCTACTTTGAAACTATTGCTTCTTGGCTTTGGACTTCACCACTTCATTAAATTACTCTTTTAAAGGTGACCAATGTCTCTTATTCTCTGTCCACATTCCTTTTGACTACCAGGAACCATTGACACTACTGGTCATTTCCTTACAGTTAAGTTGAGCTCTGCAAATAGCAATTATCTACCAATTATGTCCCCGGAACTGATTTATCCATATAACCACTGATTTTTATTTTCCTTACATACATCCTCAGGCTGCTTTGGTAACTTAGAGTTTCAGGGCAATTGAGTATCAAATGAGACCTTAACTACCCATGTTTAATTGTCAGAGAGAAGGCTTCATCTTGTACCTTCAAGGCTACTATCTATAAGAATACTCTCTATACAATGATAGAAAGGAAATTCACTTCTGGTGGGCAACTATAATTCACACATCAGCTTTTCAATGAGGAGAGATTAAGAGAGGAAATATTTCTGTTTACACTTGTATTATAATATTTATGAATTCCCTGAGAATATAAAAAAAAAATTATGATGCTGTTTTTCAATATCCTGATTTATATACTTTTAATTTGACTATTACTTCTAGCCTAATCCCCAACTCTTTGCAGTTTCCTGTTTTTCTGAAATACCTCAAAGAAAAAAAAATCTTTAAACCAATTTACTCACCTGCCTCTTGAAGAGATAATGCATTTTAGAAATTCTGTTTATCGTGAAATTTATATAATATCACTTAACATGAACTTAAGATTTCTAAAGGTTATTTACAGCAGTCTCCAGATACATGAATCAGATGATGTTAGCACATATTATCTAAAAGATCAATACTTAACAATCAGACCCCTTCTTTCTTTTTATGCTCCGAAGATCTATAAGATAACATACCCAAGAGTAGAATTTTGCAAGTACTATCTATTAATTGTATAAACTTAATGAGCTCTATATCCATTTTAAGTATGATATTTCAAATTTCACAATTATGAACCACCAAGGGCATTTGCTATCAAAAGACAATTTGTGTATAGTCTATTCTGTGCCTATCTTCTTTCCTTTTGCAGATTTAAATAAATGAGGTTATTCAGAACTCCAGTACACCACAGTATTTATCTAAACTTATGCTGACTATGCAGGTGTCATGTAGAATTTTTTAAATGCTCATGTTAAAACCAGAAACCTACATAATCAATTTACAAATCATCCTTCATTATTCCAAGTTTAAATTAAGAAAATGATGCCTAAAGGAAATTCAGACTAACAATCTGCTTCTTGGTCACACTGTTTCCACAGGGAATTTATATTTTATCAATTTCTTTAGGGCATCATTGCCTTACTTTAAACTTGAAGAAATAAAGAATGAATTCTTAAAACTATACTGTGTATTTGCATAATTGGGCATTTATAATTTTTTCTTCGTGGAATATAAGTAAAGCTTCCCCAAAACTGATTTTTTTAAATCATATTTTTTTCCTGTAACTTAAGGATGAGAAACCAAACAAAGCTAACAAAAATAACTTTCTTTTGACCCATTTTAACATCATTTTATCCATTTGTGAGACTTCTTCAATAAGTTTGTTATTAGGCATATGCTACCCCTTGTGACATGAGATGACAAACATCAATGACATTGGTCAGGTTAGACGTCTCTGGAATGCCACATCTCCTGTGGATAATATGTTGAGAAACTGAATCATCTTTTGTGACTGAAAGTCAAACATAAAGCAATATCTAAAATGGATAATGCTAGAAAATGTGTGAATGTCCAGACAGTATGAATAAGGCTGCCATCAGGACATAAAAAAATACTTAAGAGAAAGGCTAATGGAGTCCAGCAACATGAAGTCTAGGAACAGACAAGAAGAAAAACCTCAATAGACAGCAAGGAAGAAGGCATGAAACAGGTCTGGTCCGAGCTCAGACACTTGGTAGAAAGAGTATATATGTATATGTAATATGTATGTATTAAAATTTTTTTTAATTATCTCTTGGTATCTCACAGTGATTTTAATTTGCATTTCCATAATCACTAATAACTTTGAAACTATTTGCTTGCCCATAATCTCCATCGTTGTTCAAATATTTTGCTCATGGTTTAATTGGATGTTTTCAGGTGACCTTTACCAGATTTGTCTTTCAAAAATATATTTGTTTTATTGAAGTTTAATTTATTTATATAGGTTGTTTATATTATTCCCTCATTCTCATCTCCGTGTCTGTTGAATCTGAAGTGATTTTACTACTCTCATTCCATATATAATAATATGTGTCTTCTGTTTTCTTGATCATTCTTGATAGATTTCTCATTTTACTGATCTTTTCTAATGACTTGTATTTTTTGTTTTATTGATGTTATTTATTTTTCTTCTGAAACCTTTTTCAATTACTTCTGATTTACCTTTATTGATCCCTGTATTCTGTTTATTTTGAATATAAGCTGATCCTCTTTTTCTAGTTTCTTACAGACATACTTGTTTAAAAGCCTAATATAGACAATGCTTACCAAGTATTTAGCAAATACTAAATTTCTAAATACTAAATTAGCACGTTAAAAATACCATGCCTTTTTAACTTTTATAGTCTTTATAGTGTAGAGATGAGAGATTTGCACATAGTATGTGCTTAATATAAATTCTCTCAGTATAATTAAATTGAAATTTACCATCAGTTTGTGTCAAAGGATAAGGAATTTCAAACATGCTTTTGACTTATTAATGACTTTCTAAAGTAGTGTGAATTTTAATATCTGCAGGTTGTGAAAGATACTTCAATTGACTCAAGCTGTCTTCTGATGCTTTGAATACTAATAAGTCCCCTATAGGCTCATATTGGAAAGGTCATGAACCTCAGTCTTATTAGATGATAACAATTAAGATCAGATTTGATTCAATATGTCAACAAAGGTGTACTGAGCACTTATTTTGTGCAGGCATCATTCAAGGAGGTGTGAAACTAATTTCAACAATGATTACAGACGCACACATACCATCACTATAATGGGTACTCTAGCTGTAAGGCCCAGGACAAAATGAAAGATATTTGAACTAATATAGTTGAACTAATATATGCAGTTTATTTTTTCTTTTACTTCTTGACAAATAAGAAAATAAATTACATAACGACTTGATTTTTTTGCATGATATTTGCATGACTCTATCATTTTTACTTCATCTCTAAGCACTTCTGTGCCCTTTTAAAGTATAACACACCCACTTTGAATATGTATCATGGAAATGTGAGTTAGTATATGAGTAATGCTTTTCAAACTGTGTTTCAAAGTTCCTACCGTGTTTCCCAAAAAATTAGACCTAACTAGAAAATAAGCTGTAGCATGATTTTTCAGGATGCCATCCCCTGAACATAATCCCTAATGTGTCTGTTGAAGCAAACCTTAATATAAGACCTGACCTTATTTTCGGGGAAACACGGTAGTTCCTCCAGAAATAAGTTCTATATATTTCCTCCCCTAAGGTGTAAGTTTGTGTTTTTCTTATCCTTGCAGAAACTTTTAATATCTTAACTTGCCTATGTTTTATTTTGCCTACGACATCCAGTGTTTTTCAAATTTATTTAACGATATACATATGTCTGGTTTGTTTGTTTCATCCTTGAGCACTGGAGTATTTCATTGGAGGAATGATATTCAATGAAACACTGTTTTGAAAACATGGATATTGAGTTATCTCAAAATTGTGAAAAAAAAGAGAAAAAAAAAAATTAACTATGCTAATATTCCTGTCGAAGATTTAATGAAATCCCAAGCAAAATCTAATGAGTTTTTGGTTGGTGGAAATTAATAAAGTGAATCTGAAATTTAATTGGAAATCCAAACAATCAGGAACAGTCATGGTACATTAGTTATCAATTGCTACATATATATATATATATATATTGCCCCCAAACTTAGAAGCTTAAAACAACATTAATTTATTAACTTACTCTTTTATGGATCAGCAACTTGGAGTGCATTTCTTTGTTGGTCCCACCTGAACTCATTCATGATTTGAGAGTAAGCTCATGGCTTTACAAAGGCTACACGGTCCAAGTATCAGTCACTTTTTAGTGGTTGGCACTGGTAAAGAGATAGGGTTCTCTCTCTCTCTCTCTGTCTCTCTCTCTCTATCTCTCTCTCATCTCATCCTCTAGGAAACTAGCTCAGATCTCCTTATCCAGCTGTGTAAAGACAACAAGAAAGAATGAGTGAAAGCTTCATGATATCTAAGTTTATGAGCTACACTGTAATGACTTCTTCCATATTATTTATAAAAAACAAAACAAAAAGAACAACACACAAAAAAAAAACCATGAGTCCAAACGAAGATTCAAACATAAGGGCAATGGACTTCATCCATTATGGGAAAAGCTAGAAAGAATTGGTGGCCATTTTTAATGCACCACAAAAATTTCAAAAGAGATGAAAAAGTTCAATACTAGCAGGTATCAAAATTTATTATAAAGCCACTGTAAATAAGATCGTAGATTTGTGCAATGACAAACAAATAGACCAAAAGAACAAAGTAAGAATGTACAGAAACAGATCCACACTGATTTATTACAAAGATGAGCCTGGAGTACAGTGGGAGAAAGGTGGGGTGTATCTGGATTTAGTTTTATGATTGCTTCACTTTTATAGGATATATTTATTAGATATAAAATTCTGTGTTGGAAGGATCCCATTCTTAAGATCTCATTTAACCTCTTTAAAGGCATTGTCTCTAAATGCAGTCATACTGGGGGTTAGGACTGCAACATATGAATATTGGGGAACACAGTTCAGTCCATTAAAAGGAGGAGGAGGAGGAGAGAGAGAGAGAGAGGCACTTAGAGAGCGTAGTTTACAATCATCATAGTAAAACAGTAAATTTGGGAAAAAATAATCAGTGGGTGTTAAATCTCAGAGGGCTAAGATTCCCATTGATAGCAGGGTGGTTTTTTTTTATGGTCTCATAGTGTATACCTCCAGATTGCCTATTGGTTGCAAGGAGAAAAATAGTAACTATACAATGGAGAAAAAAAGACAATAACTCGACTTGATATGAATTAACATCACTAATGCAGAGCAGAGGGACATCACATGCTTCCAGATGTGACACCCTGAGAAAGACGCATTGCTTTTATAATATTCTGGCTGAGGAGGCATAAATGCATAACCTGAATCTATTAAGCCTGAGGAAGAATGAGACAATCTCAACTTCAAGGACATTCTATAACATAACTGCATTCTTCAGAAATGTCAGTGTCGTGAAAGACAAAGAAAGGCTGTTACTATTCCAGAAGAAAGGAAAATAAAGATGACAGCCAAATGCAACATATGATTCTGAGCTTGATCCTGTAGTCAAGTGGAAAATTATTTTTAAAAAAGGCATCATTGGGCCAATAGAATAAATTGAAATATAGAGTGTAGATTAAACTACTGTATTAATTTAAAATTTTTTGAATTTGTTAAGTGTACTGTGGTCATATAAGAAATATCCTTGTTTTTAGGAAATATATACTGAAAAATTTAACGATCAAGGGGCATGATATGTGTAACCTGAGATTCTTCTTAGATTCAAGTAGTCATTCAGATTCACAAGATCCTCACAGGCCACACTTGGTACTATTCTATTCAGAAGCAACAGGGTGGGAATTGCAGCTTCCCAGAAGTTGGGTATCAAGAATCATTCTTCTCCAGAAGTCTGTGCTGCAGTCCAACATCTCAAAGGCTATAAGACATGACCTATATCAGGAGGTTGAAAGAGCTGATCAAGCTTAAAAGTTTCAGGCTCCACAGGAACCAATATCTCTAATAAAAACTCCACAGTGCTTCAAGGGTCCCTACACAGGATATTCCAGTTATGAGTCATCACATTCAGGGAAACTCAAAATATGGCTTACTATCAAGCATTCATGCAGTTTACCAATCACAATCATGTTTTACCATAAGCATTTTGTAACACTGTTGACATTCTAACACTTATCAGGTAACCCAGAGGAACAGAGCTAGAGAGTTCATCAAAGGTCAAATTTTCACACAAAGGATAATGTTTTTGCTAAATCTTTGATCATAGCAACCAATTCTCAGGTGGTGCATAATAAATGATAATAGTAGTAGTTGTGTGTGTGATTCTGTGTATGTATGTATACAGGACAATGAGAAAACAAATGTAGCAAAATAATAACAATTGGTGAATCTGGATAAAGAGTCTGTAGGAGTTATCTGTACTATTTTTTAATCTTTTCTGCAAGTTTGATAAATTTTCAAAATAAAAAGTTGTTTTCCAAAGTGGAACATAATATTTTTAAAAAGGGAGTGAATGCATTTGTTTGAAACAGTGCAACTTTCTTTTTAAAAGTGATTTTTGACTGCTTTATTTCCAAACAACCCAGATACAATATATAAATTCAGAGGAAAACAACAGTGTCTTTTAACTTCCATAGTACGTATGCAATGTGCAATAATTTCTCTGGGCTTATAGAAAGTCTTTGCCTTTTTAAAAATCACCGATAAAAGACAAAATATTATCTCCTACTTAGACTACCTAGAATAATAGCATTCAAAAAATGCTAACATACGCTTGAAAAAATCTGTTCTCTTTTTCTCTACAGTGGTTTGCACATTGTAAATAAGTCAAATTTAATTATGCAGATGATAGAAAGCAAGGCATATTCTGTCTTTCCTAATTGGTGCAGAAAGTTGCCCTTCAAGCTTTGCTGCCTACAATCTACAAATAATCTGCAATTCTAGACACTTTCACAGAGTTCAAAAGTGCAGTCCACTTCATTTTTCATCTATGAATACTTGGACTGCTCTTATAGCTGTTAAAGGAAATAAGAATAAAAGCCTGTATTCAAGCAATGAGGCCAGTTAGCATGGGGTAGTAATGAAATGGGATGAATCCCTTTTACAAATATTATTTCTGTATATTCTTTATGATCAAATATAATGACAATATGGTATGTCGGAGGAATAAATGTGGAAGTAAAAAACTGTAATGTTTGAATTAATTTATATTGTCAAATTATTTAATAATCCCACTGAAAGATTTTTGATCATGGACAATGCATTAAAGACATATTTTAAAAGATAATTATACTTTATGATTTCTTAATAATTTACAATCTTTAAAGATTTCATTAGAAACTTTTTTTTTGAATTTTTAGGGGTGACACTTGTTAGTAAAATTACATAGATTTCAGGTGTACATTCTGTATTACATGATCTATAAATCTCATTGTTTGTTCACCACCCAGAGTCACTTCTCCTTCCATCACCATATATTTGATCCCCCTTACCCTCATCTCCCACCGCCCTCCCCCCTTACCCTCTGGTAACCACTAAACTATTGTCTGTGTCTATGAGTTTTTGTTTCTCATCTGTTTGTCTTGTTTTTTGTTGTTGTTGTTTTTGGTTTATATACCACATATCAGTGAAATCATATGGTTCTCTGCTTTTTCTGTCTGACTTATTTCGCTTAGCATTATACTCTCAAGATCCATCCATGCTGTCACAAATGTTCCTATATCATCTTTTCTTACCGCTGAATAGTATTCCACGTGTATATAACCACAACTTCTTTATCCATTCATCTATTGAAGGACATTTTGGTTGTTTCCATGTCTTGGCCACTGTAAACAATGCTGCAATGAACATTGGAGCACACGTGCCTTTATGTATAAATGTTTTCAGATTTTTTGGGTAGATACCCAGGAGGGGGATTGCTGGGTCATATGGTAATTCTATTCTTAATTTTTTGAGGAACCTCCACACAGCCTTCCATAACAGCTGCACCAGTCTGCATTCCCACCAACAGTGTATAAGGGTTCCTTTTTCTCCACAGCCTCTCCAACACTTGTTACTATTTGTCTTGTTGATGATAGCCATTCTAACTGGAGTGAATCTCACTGTGGTTTTTATTTGCATTTCTCTGATGATTATTGATGTTGAGCATTTTTTCATATGTCTATTTGCCATTTGTATGTCCTCTTTGGAGAAACGTCTCTTCAGGTCGTCTACCCATTTTTCAATTGGGTTGTTTGTTTCCTTGTTGTTGAGTTGCATGAGTTCCTTGTATATTTTGGGTGTTAGCCGCTTATCGGAGGCACTGTTTACAAAAATCTTCTCTCATTCAGTTGGTTGCCTCTTTATTTTGTCGATGGTTTCTTTTGCTTTGCAGAAGCTTTTAAGTTTCATATAGTCCCATTAGTTTATTTTAGCTTTTACTTCCCTTGCCTTTGGAGTCAAATTCATAAAATGCTCTTTGAACCCAAGGTCCATAAGATTAGTACCTATGCAGTTTATTGTGTTAAGGTCTTATGCTTAAGTCTTTGATCCATTTTGAATTAAGTTTGGTATATGGTGACAGATAGCAGTCCAGTTTCATTCTTTTGCACGTGGCTTTCCAATTCTCCCAGCACCATTTATTGAAGAGGCTGTTTTTTTCTCCATTGTATGTTTTTTGCTTCTTTGTCAAAAAGTATCTGTCCATATTTATGTGGTTTTATTTCTGGGTTCTTAATTCTATTCCATTGGTCTATGTGTATGTTTTTCTGCCAATACTGTGCTGTTTTGATTATTGTAGCCCTGTAGTACAAGCTAAAGTCAGGGAGTGTGATACCTGCAGTATTATTCTTTTTTCTTAAGATTGCTTTGGCTATTCGGGGTCTTCTGTGGTTCCAAACAAATCTGATGATTTTTGTTCTATTTCTTTAAAAAATGTCATTGGGATTTTGATGGGGGTTGCATTAAATCTGTATATTGCTTTGGGTAATATGGCCATTTTAACTATGTTGATTCTTAGAAATTTCTTCAGTAAACATGCCTTAAACATTTATTACATTTCTAAATGTGAGGAATCATTGGAAAAAAAAAAAAATCAACTCTCTATGGGAGGTATTTTTTATTTTCAGTTCATAAATAAATAAAGTTAAGGGTAAATATTACAGTCTAACCAGATAGGAAAAGAATGATTTTCAATATAGAGAATATTTCTAGTTTTTATATTTATGTGCATATATTCTTTTTATTTTGATGTATAGGACTGCATGTCAATACTATGTGGCACAATGCATGTTGGTACTTAGATGACCTTCATAAGAATAGAAAAATCAAACTTAACTGTCAGCAGTGCGTCCTTCTTCTGACCCTGGTGCAATGGGATTTGGATGCACATATTTGTTCATTTTAAATGAGTCTGAGATAGACTCTCTTATTATGTTATATTAAAGATGGAAGGAGCACTGACTCTGGGTGGTGAACACACAGTGCAATATGTAGATGTATTATAGAAATTGTGCAGTTGAAACCTATGCAATTTTATTAATCAGTGTCACCTAAATAAATAAAAAAAGTACATTTCAACAGATAGTGTTTCTTTTTTGAAAAAAAGTTTGGATATAGCCAACACTACAACATGAAAGTTATGTAACCTAATAATGGAAAATTCCTACATTTCTGTAAATTTTCAACAAATTGTGACCACAAATAGTATTGCTTATTATCTATCCTCACAGTAATTTTGTATTGTAGATATTATCTCTAAATTAAAGATGAAGAAACTAAGGCTCAGACCTGCTCAAAGACATACAGTAAGTAAGAAATAGATATAAAAGTCAATATCATATCTGAATTCCAAGTCTAGTACTCTTTTCACCTCACCAAAAATAAATAAATATTGCTTTCCTCCAAACTTCTGTAAAGTAAGAAAGGTGGGAAATTAGCTGTCTTACTTTATCACATAAAGTTCTTTAGGGAAGAATGCAAGTGGCCAAGCCTTTAAGTCTGAGAAAATTTGACTTTTATTATCCCAAGAGAGATTAAAGAGTCCTTAACATTTTTAAAGTCTATGCTCAATGCAATTATGCTGCATTATCCTTGAGTGCCGCCAAGAATTGAAGAGCAAGTAGCCAGAGCTCAGAGAAAGTTGAATTCCTGTAGACAACAACACAGAAGCAATGAGTGGCTGGACCTGCATCTTATTACTGCCCAGCACACAGTGGTCTCAAAATTAAGGTAGAGGCTGTGAATGCTGGTCAATGAGATTCCTGAAAAGTGTAAAGAAAACGCTGTTTCTAAGCCTGGCATGCGCAGTAAGTGGATTCCTTAAGCTGTCCAACTACCTACACCCAAATACACTACATAGACTAAGGCAATGAGCACCCCGGCACTGTCTTTCATGGCCCAAAGAACAAAGCATAAGCTCAAAAAATACTCACAATGAGTGTGCCCTGGAGTCAATGGGAGTCTGAGTTTCCCAGAGAGCAGAGTTTGACAGGACTTCACTATAAAATGTGACCATGGAGCAAGAGTAAGGAAGATGTGTGAAGCCAGAAAGGAGGGAGAACCTATACAAGGACGTGTACTGCAGTCATCAAACAACCGCTTGTTCATCCAAACAGGATCCCATGAAGAGTCAAATAAAATGCATCTCAGGATTGACATTGAGGGAAATGAAAGGAAACAATTATACACCATTGGTCAAAGGTTGTCCTCGTAGGGGTATAGTCACCAATTTAGGAAATGCATAAGCTGTTCTCATTGTCTCTACTTCAACAGCCACAGCAAAGCCCCAGGTTAGAAACAGGAGGAGTTTGCTACTTGGGCTGCAGGACTGGTTATAGCAGCGGCCACTATGTTCATATCCTTTATTAATTCTCATCCATTACAGAATTGACACAAAGGGGAAGGTCCAGGTCTGTCTTTGAAAAGACTTAAGGGAAGAGGATGATGGGCTCAACTCTGCATTGCTATACTGGTTTGTGAGGATACTCGTCTCTTTTCCTCACCTCCCATTTTCATTGGTGTCTACCCTCATCTGGCATTTCTACTGGCCTGTGTTTCTGCTGATATCACCAAGAGATCTGAGTCCTCACTTTCTTTAACCTTGTCAAGCGGTGACTGCTTTAATTGCACATTTGCTACTTAGTGTCTGGGCTAGAACATAATTTTCCACGTTCCTGTTGTCTATCAAAAATCCTGGCTCCTGATGGAAATCAGAGTTCAATTATTCCTGCCAATATAGTAAGCTTTTTTCTGTGCCTACTGGATTACTGGCATTAAGAACCTCAATATGACCAGGTGTTAATTTTGGCTTCAAGTTCAGTGAAACTTTTGTTTCATTCTCTTGAAAAGGGAGCTCTAATTTTAGATCTCATGTTCTCTATTAGATCAATTGCATTTGACTGTTGAACTATATTAAAAAGTTAATGGGTCCTACAGTTAGGCATCCATTGGATCACCTCCTTGCCATAGAAATACATCACCTCTTGGGAGACAACGTTGCGTATGAGATTGTGTCGAGAGACTCCTGTAAGACCTAAGAGAGCAGGACAGTAACTCTGGCAGAAATAGCACAGTCAGGGAATGCAAACTCATATCCAGAGTAGATGTTAACTGAGAAGAGAGGGAGAGAGGGACAGGCAGAGTCCTGGATCTGAGATGAAGTATGTTCAGACTGTACCTGAATGAAGCTAGTTAAAACCTACACAGAACAGTTTGCAGTAGCAGTGGCTCAACGTGTGTAAAACAGTGCATACGATATGTTTAATGCAGGATTCTAGGTATTGAGGGAGAGGAAGAAGTTTCTTAACAGTACTGAGATTTGATTTTCAAAGATTTTTTTTTATTTCAAGGAACAAGGCAGAAGATTGCTAAAATGTGTATCCTAAAAAATCCCAAAAGCAACTATAAAGATTCAATGGAGCTTTTCTGTGGCTGTTTGTTTATCAGATCCTTGACCCATTTGGTGACATTTGGACAACTATGACAGGTGCTCATTCAAGACTAAGTTATACAAATTTCTGAGTCAAGGACTGTGCTCTGAAACACAGCACTCGCTGATTTTGTTCTCCAGGAAGCTGCCTTCTCAATCAGCAGCCTCTCCTAAAAGTTAAGAGACAGGGTTTCATTAATCTTAAGGTAGCCTGCCCTTCCCTTATGAAACCCTTGATCACTCACTGGTTTAACCATGGTTCTCTCTCCTTGTTTATCATAAAAATCACAACAACATGACATTTCAGCAGCTGACATTTGTTTTTCTATAGGGAGACTCCAGCTCACAGTAAAAAATAGAAACCAAATGCTTCCTTCAAATTTCTCAAATTTCTTTCTTTGGCTGACTTGCTGATAAGAATATTGTGGAACACATGCTTATTTATGGTTGATGGCTACCAAGATGCTTATAAAGGTGAATTCTCAACGGGAATGAATGAACCAAAGGAAAGTGCATATGTAATTTCAAACACCTGGAATTTTCCTCTATATTCGTAGGAACTGTGCATATATACAAAAGGTGGTAAAATTGGAAATAAAATTTTAGCATGTCTCTTCTTTGAGTGCCAAATCAATTTTGGGGGGATTTGAAGAAGGGATCTCAAGAAGAATAGTTTAGATGATTTAATACAAACACCTTAGTGTTAGAAAATGGAAGGAAAATGATATACTGTGATAGTAATACAATCTACAATACTGTGCAAGAACTAATGCACACAAGACATATACAAAGAATGTTATTAAATAACATAAAACAAAACATGACCAAGAGGAAAATATAGCATGAGGCTGGATAGAAATTTTTAAAAGTAAAGATTTTTATTATTCTGTATTTATTACATAAGATACAGTTATGATCAGAATCTTTATAGCATACTTTTGTTATTTTTAACTTGGTGGATTTATAATTAGATTAATATGTAGTAATAGACGTTTGAAACAGCCAAAGATGTTGAAAAGAAAGAATGCATGTATACCATGTGTTAAAGTTATTTTAAAATTTCAGTAGTTAAAAAATTGATTTGAGAGTGACAGTGCAAGAATAGATAAAAAAAAGAGACTGTTTCTTCCAAAAGCAAGATATTGAGACAGGAGCCATTGTGAATGTATTTTATACGAGAGTTGGCATTCATATATCATTCATCTGAGATTATAAACCTCACTCCTAAGAGCTGCTTTATCAACTTCCAAATTATGTATATGCCGTTTTGACATTCTTCTAAAACAAAACTAAAGAGAAGTGATATTACACCACATGAGTCCATTGATGTCAATATTTGTTGCAGGGATGGAGAGTAGGCATGGGAAAGATAAGTTATTAACATTTAAATGCATGTACTATGGGTTATACAATATTTTTAGGTTTGTGCAATAAATTGTGTAATACAATCTTGACTGAATTCAATAAATAAAATCTCACAGTGTTAGGTTGGATTTCTAGAGAAGCTCATGATTATTTGAGGGCATGCAATTGATTTGGGAAGTAACTCCTAGAGACACTGATGAGATAGTGGAAAAGTGAGACAGAGAGAAAGGAAGGAAGCCAGTGCAGGTGGTTAATGAGCAGATTTCTGCTGTGGAAACCAAGGCTCAATTCTACTGGGGATTTCTGAAAAAGTGAATATAATCTGACTGAGTTGTCCTACTCTAGAGCAAGGAATTTGAAGTATTTATCCACAAACTCCCATATGTGATTTTTGAGGATGATCCCCTCAAGGTCCTTAACTCCCTGGGACCTTTGGATTACTATATACAAAGGCTGAAAACGGTTTTGTAGTCAGCAAAGTGTCTTAGGCAAAGAGGAGTTGGTGTTTTCCATAGAAGCCATTGACATTTAAGGAACATGATTTTACATAACCTGTAAAAGACTACATGTAATGGATCAGTGCCTGCTAGAGAAAATGGGTAGGACATGGACAGCATCTGTTATCCATACCATATAAGGTTGCTTGGTTTATATTTACAATTCAAATAATGCAATCATATACAGTCATTATCACAGTGCCCAACAGAATCAACAATATTCCTACCCAGGAGAGAAGCTTCTATTAGTTTGGGGGGAAAAATCCAACACATAGAAATTTAGCCTCTGTGCTAAATGTTATTTCAAATCAGTGTTAGAAATGATTCATTACATTTTAAAAGGGTGATGGGATCATTAATTCCTAATAGTGGATAATTGTTTTTCTTGCTGTTCAAATCCATTTCCCCTGCTCTTGTAAAATTACTCAAATTTTCTCCTGATTTTACTCTCATGCTGCTCCAGGGGTGGTGCATGCAGTTTTAGGGGGGAGGAGAAGCCCACTCAGCAGCATTTGATGACCTGACCATGTTTGCTTTGGGAATGAGCTTTAGACTAAATACAAAAAAATGAGAATTAATCCCAGGACTTCTATTCAAATTATGAAAATAATTATCTCTTTTCCTTTGGATTGGAAAGTGGGAGCTGTAAACTTAAGAATCATTAGTCAAGTTGACATGAGTCTGAAAATAAAGGCAAAACAAAACTAAGAGATAAAAAAGTTTTAAAAGACCAGGTACTGATGTAATTGAAACCTGAGGATGAAGGTCATTTGAACTTTGAGGTACAGGTCAGACTGAGATTAGACCTACCACTGGCTGGTTACATGACATAAACCAATAATGTTCTTTACGTTGCTAAACAGTTTAAATTGAGCTTTAAATTGGTTAGATATATAATATTACTAGATTGGAGAAAGGAAAATTAGATCTATTCCTTGTACCATTATTTCTATTTCTTCAACTTCTAAAATGAAGATTAAATGGTGATTTAAATTTAGACATACACTAACAATCAAAACAGCTAACAACAACAACAACAAAAACCCACTGCAAAATGAACAAAGTATTCTAGAAAAAATATGGAAGACTAGTTCTATAATCAGAATTGTGGACTTTCTTGGCCTAACTCTGAAGATAGTAACATAAGGGTAAATATTATATTTAAAATTTTAACTTCAAAAGATGCTATGAATAAATCTGAAAGACAGCATACTTAGGAAAATATTTTTAGAGGACAAAGTACTAATTTTGATAGAAAAAAAGAGCTTCGACAAATCAAGAAAAACTAACTGACTACATATAAAAGTGGGCCATTTATGTTAAAAGAAACAATGGTAGATAAAGATATAAATAGATGCAAATCTAAGTGAACTAATTAATTAAAAATAATTAGAAGATATTATTTTAACTATCAGATTTTTGAACATTAACAAAAAATTAGCACTTTATTTCAGAGTTTAGTAAAAAAAGCAATATAATTTTTAGAGGATATGCAGTATGCTATAACCATTTGAAACAATTCAGCAATATACCATATATTAAAATATAAAATATTCATAATCTAATAAGTACTTTTACATTTAAAAAGTATCATATATAGAAGTACTTGTGATAATTATACAACGTTCATTTCAATATTATTGTTGATAATAGCACAAATATTTAAAGGAAGCAAATGTTCACCCATTTTGTCATGAATTACAGTGTTTTACAGTTGTAAAAAATCAGGAGTATG
This sequence comes from Rhinolophus sinicus, assembly GCF_057876585.1. Lineage (NCBI taxonomy): Eukaryota > Metazoa > Chordata > Mammalia > Chiroptera > Rhinolophidae > Rhinolophus > Rhinolophus sinicus. Next base: position 32,842,416 of record NC_142517.1, read on the forward strand.
CTATAACTGATAATTTTGCAAGTCATGAAATTATAGCATACTTTTACCTTGCATGTATGCATTATAATTTTAAAAATTGTAATTAGCATGCATCATTTTTAATAATCAGAAATAAATTCCCTTAGTTAACTAAAAAGGGTAGTAAGAAGATTTGAGCCCATTAGTCTATGCCAAATGCTACAACAAATAAATAATTTCTTTGTTTTTATTAAATTTATTGGGGTGACATTGGTTAATTAAATTATATAGGTCTCAAGTGTACAATTTTTCCTTCCTTTTTTTCTTCCATTCTTAAATTTCCTGAGGGCTGGAGAATAGGTGGGTACTTAAAATATAGCAATTCATTCTTTCATTAATTCTGGAAATTTTAAAAATGATTTCTGTGTGCATATTTTCCCTTTTATTCACTCTTTCCCCAAAGTGATTCTGTAGTTAGATTGCTGGATGGAGTCCACAGAGCAGAGTTTAGAAGGGCTTCCTCAGACATTGGCTTTACAACATATTATGGTGAATTCAAAGTGAAGTATTGACAAGGGTTCAAAGCCTGATGATTGCCTACACTCGGAGCTCAGATGGATTTCTTTTGGCAGCAGCCACCTCTAGTCTCCATAAAGCTGACTCATGTTGGTTCTTTATACTCTCCACAGGCCCCAAAACTTCCAGTCCTCCCACCAGCCTGAACTTGATCTCAGGACGATCTCTGATTTAGGCTGCCGAAGGACCCACACGCCAATTACTTTCCTTTTTCTTTTCTATTCTACATCTACAGAACTTACATCTCATCTCATTCTTTATGCCCAAGAGTACAAAAGACTCATGTTGCTCCTATTCTTCCACAATAGAGGTTGATTTCTCATCAGAAAAAGAGGCCCAGACCTTACAAGGATAAAAGCCTCTTTCACCTCCTCCACCTCCAACTTAGCAGAGGAGCGCTTTGCTTTCACGATAAAATAAAAGTTTAACATGTCAGTTTTCTGTCTACTTCAATCTGAGGAAACAAGCCAGGCAGCACTGCTGAGTCTTTTTTCTTTCTTTTTTTTTTTTTTTTCCAAATGTTTGTTTCAGGTAACAAGAGCATGTAGGCTTGACAGGAAAACCATGAAGCAGGAAACCGGGGAATAGGATGTACCGAAATACTGATACAGAAAAACAATACAGAAATCAAAGTCATTAGTACTAATATAGAAAAAAAGGTATTAAGCTATGGAAGAATTTACAGTAAACACAAAGCAATTCACAAAATGCTGCAAATATTTGAAATTACTCCATGATTTGGAAATATTATTTTTATCTGGTAATATGCCACTTAAAATACACAGATAGATGATAGATAGATAGATAGATAGATAGATAGATAGATAGATAGATGATAGATAGATAGATGATAGATAGATAGAGAGAGAGAGAGAGAGAGAGATGATATAGATACAGATATATAGATATATAGATAAAGATATATCTATCCATATGTGGAGATAGATAGATAGATAGATAGATAGATAGATAGATAGATAGATGCCCATATATCGATCCATATATGGATAGATATATATATCCATATATGGTTATTGGTATATACATATATACATAACCACAAAAACAGCAAGAGTTTCTTTATTAAATATCAGTATATTGAAATTAATATATTCAACAGCATGTCTAAAAATGTGTATATTATGCAGATAGATCTTATAATCAATTTTGAATTGACAGCTCAAAGAACTTTAAACTGTCAACTTAAAGATACGACCAGTTGTCAGTTTTGAAGTGAAGTTATATCTGTAGTCATAGCTCCACTGTCAAATAAGTAAGGTTGGTGCTAAAAACAGGAAAAATAACCATTTATTCACAAACCCATTCATTTGCTAAATATTCATTAAGCATTTGTGTTAACCAAATAAATATCTGCTCTTATAGAAGTTTGTTTCAGTGTAGAAACTTATGAATTATAATTAAATATAATTAAGATTTAAATTATATATAATTTATGTGCACATACACATAAACACTACCATATATATATGGCACACACACACACACACACACACACACACACACACACAAACACACATATATAAGAATTTAACTGTAATGCTGGAAAAAAAGATACATTATTCTACATCTATAAAACGGGATGCAAATTGGTGACATTTGTGTTGCAATCTGAATTGTAAGTTGACACTACTTAGGGTCGGAATCTATAAACATTTTATAATTCCTGGATGACAGTAGAAATAAAGTAACTTTCCATGTCTGATTCAAATATTCTGGTGTTCAAAAGTGAAAATTATTAAAAGACTCATTACCATGATCTGAGTACCAGCTTTTAAAGAACTCAGATGATCCAGACATCATATATATCAAAACTAGACCATGTCTCTTAACTTTACAAGAATTAGTTCCATGAAATCCATCTCCTACTAAGTTCCTGGTAAAGTTCATCAGGGAGAACTTCTTGTGCTTACCTTGGCAGGGGTTTATAAAAATTCTGTTAACAAATCACAAGTCTCTAATGTATTTTAAATATATTTTTTTTCTGTTTTGGTAGGCATAGTAAGAAACAAGAACTCATAGACACAAACAACAGTTTGGTGGTCACCAGAGGGTAAGGGGTGGGAGTGATAGAAGTCGGAAAAGGGGATCAAATATATGGTGATGGAAGAAGAACTGACTCTGGGTGGTGAGTGCACAATATGATATATAGATGATGTATTACAGAATTGTACACTTGAAACTTATGTGATTTTGCTAACTGTTGTCTCCCCAATAAATTTTAGTTTTAGAAAATGGCAAAAAAATAAATAAATTTAGTGTCCTCATAACCCTTATTTTATTCAGATGGTTCTTTTTAGGTTACCATAACACTAACCAAGCAAATAAAGATTGTAGTACAGGAATTATTTTGTAGGGTAATCCCCATAGTCTTGTCAAATTTCTTTTAGTCCCTTTTATAGTCCATTTGTCTATTTTCTTTCATGAAACAAATATTTTTGAAAATGAACAAAAGTTTCTCATTGTATTAAAAGTGAAGTTTCTAAGTTTGAAAATTGCCACATTTTAATAGCAGCTTTTATAGTTCTATCAGCAAAATTATTAGCTTTAGTCACTTCATCTTTCGGCCTGTGTGTGAGCTTCATAATGAATTACTGATATCTGAAAAGGCAATTGTAAGTTTCTAATGGAGCAGCTATAAATTCTTCATCGGATATTTAGTTCTTGTTTTTAGTAGAAAATCCTCTATTTTAAATTTTTTTCTATGTTATGTGACAGGCACCAAAGGTACAATATTTGTAATGCACTTTTCGTATTAAATCCAGAATCAAGAATTGCAATTGTAGTAACTACTATTAACTCTTCTGCTTACACAGACTTAATTCCAGACAAAACACAAGCTTCTAAGTTTTTATAATAAGTCACAACATAGAAAGCCTTGCCACTGTTATCCCAAGTTCATGACCCATCAGTAAACATTATCAAATATGCACTATGAAAAGGAATATCACATAAATTAGGCAAGATTTTTCAAAATTAGAGATACCTCAAAGCTAAAGAAGAGACTATAGCCAATTTTAGTTTTTCAAAACATTCTTCAGATTATAGGGCCCAAACCAGAAGATCCAGAGAATTATTTAATTGCCCAGTCAGAAATTTTGTTTGTTATACAAAAGCTGTAATCCACTATCTACAACACCAGACTAGTCTCCAAAATTGTCTGTTTTATTTTTAAATAACTAGAGAAAAGAATAGGAGAGTCCCAAAACCTTGAGGTGTACTCTGCCATAAATACTGGCCTTCTTCATAAGCAAAAGCAAAAGCAAACAAGAATTCAGACTGGTCCAATGGAGGAACAGAAGAGAAAGAAGGAGGGAAGAAAGGAATGGAAGGAGGGAGAGAGGGAGGGAGGGAGGGAAGGAAGGAGGAAAAGAGGAAGGAAGGGAGAGAAGAAGGGAGGGAGGGAAGACTCACAGAGCAAAGATTATTTACAGAGATGCACTTGTAGATAATAGCAGCAGAGTTAGAAGTCAGAATAGTTCAGAAGAGTTACAGGGTTAAGAACTACAGAGATTAATGGCTAAAACCTTTCACAAATCTATATAGGGTTGACAATCTTTACTAAATTTTCCATCCTTCTTTACTGGAAGCAAAGGAGTATTATAGGGTTAGTGCCCCTTTTAAAATTACCCTTGTTTTTCTAATTATTTTATAACCAGTTTTATTTCATTTAATTGAGCACTCAAGAAATAACACTCTTTTACGTACAGGTATGACCTATCTTTTTGGTAAGGTATTTTATTGGTTCTATATCTCAAATTAAACCCCAATATCTATTCCCTAAGACTTTGATGCTTCCATTTGTTTCAGATCAGGGTGCTTTTGCAGCAGATATGAGAAAGTAAGAATATGTGTTTCTCAGTAAGAGGACATACCTGTACGGGAACAGTAGTGAAAAAGGAGAAAAGAAGAAAGCTGACCCAAAATACTAACAACCTATATTGGTCTTTACCAAATGAAAAGGAAGACATATCTGAGGAAATTGCAGGATAAGTAACACCAGTATCTATCAGAAGATGGAGGATAGATTGCCCTGGGGGAAAGTTATGGCATAAATGGTTAATAAGTTTCCACTTCCAAGATTCCCTCAGTCTGTTAATTTTGAGCCATTTGGCAATTATCTCCTAGCTGAGGATTTTGTCCTTTTGGCTTTCCTATTTCTCTTGTTTCTGTAATTTCTGTATCCTACAGCATTTGTTTTTTGTTTTCTTCCACAATCCTTTTCCTAACATCCCAGCTCCTTGCAACAGTGACATACAGTCTTCCTTCTTCTTTCCTTGCCTTTATAAATTGGCCATAATAGGGATTATTCCCTTTAGTAAAGAGTTCTATCTGAGCAGCCATTTTTGCAGTCTTTATTTTTTTTTTCCTTTGCCTTTCTCTAGATTGTCCTAAAGCTGAGTACCTGATGTCAAGATTGAAGTAATTATCTGTCCTGGCCATCCTACAACCTTAATTTGGGGTTGGATAGTCAGCAAGAGAACGCAGACAAAAAAATGCTAAGACATGAGCATGATTTTAATCTCTCCTAAGGTCCATGCCAGTGAATTTTGAGCTACAACAAACCACTAATGGAAATCAATGGGACTCACCCATATTCTCAGTATACCACTGCGTCTTATCCCAGCTCACCGTTAGCAGAAAGACTTCAAGTGCTCCCCTTCGCAGTTCGTCTTGATGGGTTTTTAACATCCTTAGTTCTTCCATAGTTGTGGGAGGTGGACAGTCAGAATTTCTTGGCTACAATATCTTAGATGTGATCATTTCATGGACCCCAATGTGCTTGCTTCATCAAAAGAGAAGAGTAGGCTGGTAGCTGAATTCCATGCAGTAGCCAGGGCTCTTTTCCAAGCGTGGGGCTGTAAACTGAAAACATTCTCCGGAGTACTTCTGCAGAGGGTAAAAGAAGCTTTTCAGTGAGTAATTCCCATCAATGAGGAATGCATGTGGGTAACATGGAAATCCTGGGCAGCTAGCTTTTCAATGGCATCAGCTTTGCAGATGATTCAGATGGGAAGGGCTGGCATTCCAGGCGCTGAGACAAGGAAAATGTAAATTAATGGCATCTGGTTTTCTTTCCCTTGTTGATAGTCATCAGTTAAAACCTTGTTTATTTGCCTTTTTTCAAGCAACTAGTTTATCTACTCTGGATCCTGTCACATCCATATGAGGGCACAGTCTTTTATTTAAATTCTCAATGATTCCCTGATCAGGGCCCTTTGTCATCTCTGTTTTCCTACATACAAAATGTATGAATAATAAGAGGGTCTTGGAGATGAAATAAGAGCTAAAACATTAAGTGGACTCAGGACTAAACCACCAGGCACTCAAACCTTTGTCCTCAAACAAAGCAGATAATACATTACTAGCTAAAGATATTGTGCTCTCATCCATTTTACAGGGGTATTAATGCTAATTTATCCAAGTTAAAAGAACTGTGTTTAGACCATTCTAAGATTGTCATATACCCATTCCAATGGTGATGGAAAGATAATAGCTCTTTAAGAGGAACACCTGCAGGCAAGATTTCTGCCTTCCCATGTTTTCCAACCATAGACGATCCTAATGGAATTCCACAGCCCTTATTACCCATGCTTTTTCACCAGTAAAATCTTGAATTTGGAGAGGGTGGTTCATCTGTCTAGTATTCACAAGAGTGGAAAGATAAAATGGAGACCTTTTTTTGTAATTCAGTGTTTTACCTGACTGTTGTGTGGGCACTGACCAACAGCCAGGCCATTTAATTCAGGAGACAGCGTAAAACCTCTTCGACAAGGTAGAAGAGAAAGAAAACAAATTATTATTGAGTAAGTGTTAAACCAGAATGTAATGCTCATCACAATCAATTGTAAAGAGATTGCCAAATAGAAAGAAATGTCACCTTTTCATAAAGCCAAGCATATACAACCCATTATATACATGTTTTAAGACAAACAATAACTAGTCCTTCAAGTAATAGGACTTGACGGCACCATTTGTCACACTTACATCCTAAATGCACTTGGTAATTGGCATGACCATTGACATTAACTAATTGACTTTATGTTTTTATATAATGCCGACGTGTTGTATCGGGCCATAGAGAATGAGGTAGATGATTTTAGTGTGGCATTTGTGTTCATCTAGTCAGGAGCTAAATGAGGATTGAGATTTATTGTTGCTATAGTTACCCTCAGTGCTCTACAGCCATCCAATTCCTGCCGTGGCATAGTATGTTTAAGCTGGGGGTTACTCAGCTGGAAGTTCCTTCCTCAATGTCTGCTCTACCCTTGGCATTTAGTCTTTTTTTTGCACTGTGCCTCATAGGGAATATCTGTCTCCTGCGGTTCTCCCAGCTGTATTTGATTATTATTTTTACACATAGCATGTTAGCCTGCTGGGGAGGCTGATATTTGGATTAAGCTTGGGTTTTAAAAATATACCGTGTCCCTGAGCATAGGATACGTGGTCCTTACAATTATCTTGCTCTTCTTCAGCTTTAATGCTGGGATTAGTGCACGTTCTGCCCTCCCATGGATAGAGAGCTTTTTTTCAATCTTTCTCCAACAGCCATGGGTTTTTATTAGTGCCCTATGGTTAGTGCACTAATAGCTTTTTGTCGCCCTTGCAGCACTAATGAAAGGTGAAAAACTCTTGCCCTTCTCCCTTAATATTATGGCTTTTTTAAAAATTAAAGTTTATTGGGGTGACAATTGTTAGTAAAGTTACATAGGTCTCAGGTGTACGATTCTGTAATTCATCATCTATATATCACCTTGTGTGTTCACCACCCACGTCAGTTTTTCAACAATAGAAATAAGGAAGATAGGTCCAGAAGCTGCCCTGTTTCTCTCCAGGCTAGTACCAGGAGGAAAACTTTCTCAGGATTCTCCTATTAAAAATTTTTATAGCAGATTTTTTGTTATTATCATTTCTCTTTTATTTAAAAATGTTCATATTTTTTATTTGAGAAAAATCAGAATACATATAATGATCACAGTTTGAGGGTTTTATCACAGCCTATTGACATTTTTTTATGAGAAAATGACATTCCATGGTACTATAGTCCACTTGTATGATAGAAGATGTGCCCAAACGTTTGTGAAATCTGTGTGCTGCTCAGCAACAAATCCACTCAATCGTTGTGTCCCATTTCTATAACTACTTATGTACCTGGGTTCTTCTTCAGAGTCTAGAAGTGAACCATTGTTTGCATCATCACTGGAATTTCTCTGCGTCATTTTAATCTAGACCTTATTTGTTGCCCAAAAGTGCCTTCCTGATTTTTAACTTAATTTATTTCCTTTGGTGCTTATTGTAAAATATCCTTTCATATTTTTTCCTCTCATGAAACGGCTTTCATTAACTACAAGTATATACTTACAGAAATTATGTTTTATTCATTTCCTTGAGAAACTCAAGTTAAATATCATTATAATTTGTAATTATATTTCTTCCTCTGTGTGATTATTATATACCCTCAGGGCTTGTTGATCTGCCCTAGTCCATCTGGCATTATTGGTTGCCTCATCATATATTAAATAATACTAATCTCATCAAATATATTAGCATGATGTGCAATATCTGATATTATGAATTATAAGACATTTCTTAGTGGTTATTTGTAATAGTAGACATGAGTTAATTTAATTATGTGAATGTGCATCGCTAACAGAAATCTAACTTGACAAAATATTATGCAAAATCCATTCTGTAATATTAAATGTTGTTAGACTTTGCCACAATATGATGTGTTCACCATCCTGGGTAAATACACATTTAAGAGAACTGAGTTTCAGAAAGAAATATAATTATTAATAAACTAAATTAGTGGAAGATATTGCACCAATTCAAAATAACTTGTTAAAATATGCAAAACTACACATTTCAACTGTTGTTTTTACTTTTGATTCCTAATGAATATATGTTGCAGTTATAGGAAATCCCAATGTGTAGCACCACAGACTTATTTACAGACAATCATTTTCCTTTACTGTTGCAAATTTGACCAGCTTCAATAAAGAATCTGAAAATATCAGAAGTGGTGCCATCTGTTCTTATGTGAAAAGGTATTTCCTTTTGTTGTCACTAGATCACCCTTGCTTTTACTCTACACTTTGTTCATGTGCTTATGTGATAAACAGTAAAAATACTTCTGAGAAAGTATCACTATATACACATACACACACAGCAATAAAAGACAAAATATGATTGATGAATACTATTTTCAGAACTATATAAATAGTCTAGGTTATTTATTCAGTGCGTATTTTTTTGTTGCTACCAGGTATGACATGCCATGATGGACAGTGAGATACAAAGATGATTACTGATAGGATCTTTCAAGCATCTTAGAGTTTAATGGGGCTATAAGTAATTTTTCTAGGAGGAAACTATGAAATTCAACTCAATAAAAAAAGGTTATGTTTGTTGTTGTTCTTATTTTTGTCACAATTTGGGACGTACTATATGTCTGTCTTCCTTTCTACTAATTTTTAAAAAAAAGGAAAAATAAAATAAAATTGTTTTGTATAAATTAGGTGTAAAGAACTCTATCAAAGAAATGCAAAATTACCTGAGGGAATCTAAATCTCTTCCAAGGTAACCGCAACGTCACTGAATTTTTCATTCATCTTTCGGAAGAACAGACTTATAAAAGGAGAGAGGGGGTAGCCTACCTTAAAACCAGAAGTGAAAAGTTGACATAAATAGCAGCTATCCCAGCATTGTCAGGGAAGAGGACATCTTAGTCAAGTAACAAAATACCCCAGTTCCATTGAAATGACTGACATTCTTTGTGTGTAATTTGATATTTCAGGCAATTTTTGACTGATTCCATTAAAATTTTTTTAATTAAAATTTATTGGGGTGACAATGGTTACATTTAATCTACCTAATTTGTTCTGATTCCAAGATTACCAATCTGAGCAGATTTCTCACAAAATAAAATCCTAAGTAATCAGTGCAAAGTTTCCTAAGACTGTGGCTTTCACCTACATGAGATTAAATATCAGTATTGGCTATCACTGTATCAAATATTTGGGTGAAGCAGAAAGACTCTGAACTCTCAGCAATAAACCCAACGATTTAAAGCTGAGTGATGATTTCATTTGCGTTTACATATTGTCTCACCCCTGATTTTGGAGAGTTATGTGAGTATATGAACCAGAAGATTACATATGAAACTTTGGACAATGTGAGACATCAACAACATAATGGCATACATAAAAATGTAAGAAGATAACTGGGACTGACCTGGGGGAAGACAAACACCTTAACCACATTACATGTGCAAAGTTCTTACTGTTACATTTATGACATATCATGTGAAGAAGGGAAAAAAAAAAAGAAGAAAAAAAAAGCTTTTCTAGGCGAACGAGACATCAATTCTGAAATAAATCAAAGTTCCTAGCTTTGGCCATGACTCTGAATATAGCTATCACTTTGCTAAATACATGGTAGTAATCCACAAAACTGAGAATCCTCCAACAGCATTTCAGGGTAGGGAGGGGTGGTTGTTAACTTTGTTTCCTAGAAATGAATTTTCATTATCCACATGCATTATTGCTATTATGTATCATGTAGGTCACCCACTCAGCAATGGTGACTAGATCCAGTTGAGTCATCTTTATTGTTGTCTAAACTTTCATCAGTGTAACTCATGAATCTACAATCCCACCATTGTTTCATTTGTACTTGCCATGTGTATATTCTGACCTAATTTTATCTCCTCACACTTTCTGAGTTCCATGCTTGAAATTTCTCCTGACCGCTACCAGCCTTCAGAAAGTATATGTCACAGAAAAAAAATAGCTGAACCATTTATCCAGACTACTCATGTGGAAAATACACTGGGTGTAAGATCAAAGTATTTTATCCCAACCACTGAGTTTGTTCTTTAGCAGCTGTAGCAACTGACACGAAGTAAACTCCCAAATTTCAGTTCCTTATTAAAATGAGATAAATAATGCATTGTTTTTCCCCAAATAACCTGCCACATTAATGTGTCGCCATAAATATAACTCTATTCTTTGCAAATATAAAAAGGCTTGCTCAATCACAGGAACCAAATCAGTCAATGGTAAATTGACACCAAAGCACTTAAAAAACTAATAAAAAATTCCATCATCAGGAAGTTTTCCTCTACTTTTGGTTGTTTGTCATAATGTAGGAAATGCTTCTACATAATTGACTTAATTTTTTATAAATCAAGGTAATATATAAATCAAGATAATTTTTTTTTATAAATCAAGGTATGTGCTTATTTATAGTCCATCTACTTCCATTAAAGCAAATGAGTGTATGCATCATAAAAATGTAATACAGTAAGATCAGAAACTATTAATAAATTATAAAGACAATTTGTAAAGAAGGAAAAAGGCAAATATAGGACATTTTGATGGCAGAATTATGCAACAAGCAAGCACAAATTATCTTTTGGTTGTATAACAATAGGGTATAACCATGAAGTCTTGGGCTCTAGTTTTTAAATTACATATGAATAGCTATGTAGTCAAAATAAAATAAAATAAAAAATAAATCCAATCTGTGTGGGAAGCATTTGTATTTAATTCCCTGGGATTTCAGTTCCACATAGTAAGACGCTCAATGCCAGGACAAGGTCACTTGTTTGGGAGACCAGCATGTAGTGAGTAGGCCTGGGCTTTGCAGCCAGACTGCCAGGTTGGACAGCTGACTCTGCCCCTCATTATTTCTACAACCTTGGGAACTTATTCATATCTCTATGCCTCTGCTTTATTACATGCAAAGACCCTCAGAAAGTTTACCTCATAGCATTGTTTTGAAGAATAAATGGGTCAATACATGTCAAGTACTTAGAGCAGCTCCTGCCCACAGTCACTGATCAATTTCAGTGTTTGTTAGTTGTTGTTATTGTTGTTGTTGTTTTAATTAAATGATAACATCATGAAACTTTCCCTTTAGAAAAACTCCTCAATACAGGAACCTCTGTACAAGAAACGTATATTGATTACCCGCACACTGTTCTGAGAAAAACCTGTGAGTTTAATTTAAATCTGGATGCAGGTGCAGCAGGCTAGATATGAGTTTCAGTGATATAAGATGCATGTACCATCTTGATTAAATGTAAAAAAAAGGGGAGACAATTTGCTTGCTATAAAGAGACCAATCAGTGTGACAGGGTGTGTGTGTGTGTGGAGAGAGTGGCGAGGAGGTGGAGTGTACAGTGCCCCTCCACTCCCCACCACTTCCTGCTTCTACACATGCAGTTTTTAAAAAATACTGAATGATTACATGTATCTTGCTTAAGTTTTGTTCATTAATTTATACACACCCAATTGAATAAAGCAAATCTGAAGGGGAACAATATAAAAAATGAATGATTGAGGCCACAGTCACAGGAAAATGTGCTATGGATGAAAAGGATTCCTTTTCTGAATCATAATGTCTGTTATTAGATGTTATCCCAGGAAACCAAAATATTGGAGCTAATATAAGACAGAGTATCTTGAGAGGACTTGAGCCATTTCTCCAGGGAGCTGCCATAGTTGTAGTAAGCAGTATATATTGCTCTGGACCAGTAGGTCTAAATTATAGATGCAAATTTGAATTACCTGGTAGTGAGATTTTTAAAATAAGAAGCTTAACCACATCCCCAAATATTTGAATTTAATTGGTCTAAGATTTGCATAAGGATATTGCTCTTATCAAAAGCTGGGATACATACAGTTTGATTACTGTACCTCCCTGGGTGATTCACACTGATGAAGGTAATGGCAGCAAAAACTGAATCAAGAATGTTTTTGTTTGTTTGTTTTTACTTTTCTCTTTTAGTAACTGAAATCTACACTTGTTCTTTTGGACTGAGTAAGTAAATACCAGAGATCATTCAGGATCTCTGGTTAAAATAATCCCAAAGGGACAGTTCTCAAAATAGGGTCAATGTCATGGTAACTTTATTTAGTATTTCAAAGTTTTTGAGTAGGAAGTATCAGACACATACATCTATATTATTTTGTATGCAATCCCAGACTTATATTATTGCCTGAGTTAGGAAATAACAGTGCACATTTTTGTGTATATGTTAAAAAATCACAAATACTTACTACAATAGCTTGATTTCTCCCAGGAAGTTTTTATATTGATTTGAAAATAGAAATACATTTCCACTTACCCTATAATTCTTACCTTGATAGACAATACAAAAAATGAAATAATGTTCCTTTGGCTGATAATAGTAAATCCCTAATGGTAAAGATAGAATATTTTGTAGAACTGGATAATGACATCAAATTCATCTTTATGTCATTGAAGGGCTTAGACATATATCCAAATTCAAAGGGCTTTTGGAATAGAAAGGATGCATTGACTGGATTTTTTTTTCTCTTATAAAGGAAGTAGGCGTAAGCAGGAACCCAATGTCAAACCTCTGTTACACAGGTTTTACCAAATGAAAAGGAACAATTGATACAAATGGCAAAGGAAGAATTCTCTCAGAGGTAGACTTTGCAGAATATCTGCATACATAAAAATTCTAATACTAATAATGAAATTTCAGAAAAAGAAATACAAAAAACAATGCCTTTTGCAATTGCAGCAAAAAGAATAAAATACCTAGGAATAAACTTAACCAAGGATGTGAAAGACCTATATGCTGAAAACTATAAGACATTTTTAAAAGAAATTGAAGAAGACACAAAGAAATGGAAAGACATTCCGTGCTCATGGATTGGAAGAATCAACATAGTTAAAATGGCCATATTACCCAAAGCAATACACAGATTTAATGCAATCCCCATCAAAATCCCAATGGCATTGTTTAAAGAAATAAAACAAAAAATCATCAGATTTGTTTGGAACCACAAATGACCCTGAATAGCCAAAACAATCTTAAGAAAAAAGAATAATACTGGAGGTATCACACTTCCAGACTTAACTTGTACTACAGGACTACAATAATCAAAAAAGCATGATATTGGCAGAAAAACAGACACATAGACCAATGGAATAGAATTGAGAACCCAGAAATAAAACCACATAAATATGGACAGATACTTTTTGACAAAGAAGCAAAAAACATACAATGGAGAAAAGACAGCCTCTTCAATAAATGGTGCTGGGAGAATTGGATAGCCACATGCAAAAGAATGAAACTGGACTGCTATCGGTCACCATGTACCAAACTTAATTCAAAATGGATCAAAGACTTAAGCATAAGACCTGACACAATAAACTGCATAGAAGAAAACATAGGTACTAAACTTATGGACCTTGGGTTCAAAGAGCATTTTATGAATTTGACTCCAAATGCAAGGGAAGTAAAAGCTAAAATAAACAAATGGGACTATATGAAACTTAAAAGCTTCTGCACAGCAAAAGAAACCATCGACAAAATAAAGAGGCAACCAACTGAATGAGAGAAGATTTTTGCAAACAGTGCCTCCGATAAGGGGCTAATATCCATAATATACAAGAACTCATGCAAGTCAACAACAAAAATCAAACAACCCAATTGAAAAATGGACAGATGACCTGGAGATATTTCTCCAAAGAGGACATACAAATGGCAAATAGACATATGAAAAAATGTTCAATATCACTAATCAGAGAAATGCAAATAAAAGCTACAATAAGATATCACCTCACCCCAGTCAGAATGGCTCTCATCAACAAGACAAATAGTAACAAGTGTTGGAGAGGCTGTGGAGAAAAAGGAACCCTCATACATTGTTGGTGGGAATGCAGACTGGTGCAGCCGTTATGGAAGGCAGTTTGGAGTTTCCTCAAAAAATTACGAATAGCATTACCATATGACCCAGCAATCCCTCTCCTGGATATCTACCAAAAAAACCTGAAAACATTTATACATAAAGATATGTGTGCTCCAATGTTCATTGCAGCGTTGTTTACGGTGGCCAAGACATGGAAACAACCAAAATGTCCTTCGATAGATGAATGGATAAAGAAGTTGTGGTATATATACACAATGGAATACTATTCGACGGTAAGAAAAGATGATATAGGAACATTTGTGACAACATGGATGGATCTTGAGAGTATAATGCTAAGCGAAATAAGTCAGACAGAAAAAGCAGAGAACCATATGATTTCACTGATATGTGGTATATAAACCAAAAACAACAAAAGAATAAGACAAACAGATGAGAAAGAAAAACTCATAAACACAGACAATAAGGGTAAGGGAGAGGGGTGTGGGAGATGAGGGTAAGGGGGATCAAATATATGGTGAAGGAAGGAGAACTGATTCTGGATGGTGAACACACAATGGGATTTATAGATGATGTAATACAGAATGTACACCTGAAACCTATGTAATTTTACTAACAACTGTCACCCCAATAAATTTTTTTAAAAATCTAACCACCAGAAAAAATTAATTTTATGTGGAAAATATAACTTAGGTTCTATATGGATTGTCAAAAAAAGAACTACAAAACATGCACACATTGTGTGTAAATCAGCCCTTTTATGTCTGTTAATATTGTGTTTACCATTTAGTCAATTAAGTCTTCTTCAGAGAACATCCAATAAATGTGAAATAAACAAAAAGACAAGTTGTTTAATTTACTCAAATTTTATCTAGTCAGTTCTTGTAGGCATTGCCAACTATCAGTTCTGTAATTCTTATAAAACATGGTTTCTTTTTAGTAACTGATTGGAAACAATTATGAGATGTATTGAACTTTATTTAAATTTGATCCAACCAAATGTATATTGGGTTGGTGTAAAGTAATTGTGGTTTAAAAGGTTAAAAATAATTGCAATATATTTTAGTCTTCTCTCATTAAGTTCCTCAATGGTGTTTTCACATTTCAAGTATTCAAGTAACAACTTGAATAATATCACTTCTTTGAATGTCAAGAAGCAGACATTCAAAATCATGTGGCT
Organism: Rhinolophus sinicus; assembly: GCF_057876585.1. NCBI lineage: Eukaryota > Metazoa > Chordata > Mammalia > Chiroptera > Rhinolophidae > Rhinolophus > Rhinolophus sinicus. The sequence goes on from NC_142517.1 coordinate 32,857,836, forward strand.
TTGGGTAGAGGTCTTCTTCAGGCTCCTAGGCTGAGACCTCTTGTTGGGAGAGGGAGAAATCCTGAAGACACTGTTCCCGACTCTCATTCAGTACCCATTACATTTTTATCCCTTGCTCTTTCCTCTAGCCCTCCCACAACCCCAGAGCCTTTTGTGTCCCTCAACAGTGAGATAACCACTAATTAACCTGCCCCTTGCCAGATGCTCTGTTCCCTGGAGGAAGATGGAACAGGAGAAGTTGATGTGTTCTCCAGTTTTAGACTCTTGTTTATACCATCATACTATTATAGTACATGATGAAAGGTTTAACTCATTTTGGCTTGCTGGCCTGACATCTGACCGTGCAGTTCTCTCTCTCTCTCTCTCTCTCTCTCTCTCTCTCTCTCTCTCTCTTTCTCCCCCCCGCCCCCCGCGCCAGCTCAGCTGAAATCCTGACACATCCTTAAGAAAGATATGAATCTTGTACCAAAATATGAAAGAAATGGCAAAGTCGTACCCATTTTCATCATTTCTTGATTATTTTAATTTAAAGGATTTAGGCGCAAGTTAATTAGTAATTGCTTTTTAAAGTTGGTGAGAAAACTGTGAGAGGTTGTTAGCAGTGACTCAGATGGAATAATATCAGAGTAATAGGAAAGTGGAATTTTTAAATGAAGAATGACAGTTATAATTATCATTATTTTACTTTAAATCTGTAGAAATTCATGATTAATTTATATTTAATATAGTACTACCTACATAATTTATTTCTCCATTTCAGTATTATTACTTCCTAATTTAATTCTGTTTTTAATTAATTTTGCAAATACTACATGTTGCATCTTGTTTACCAAAAGTCTTCAATCCAAGAAAATAATCACTTTATGCCCTGAGTCTGCAATGCTCCTAGGGTTCTTAGTAATGGATGTACATCAGAATCACCAAAGGGATTGGTTTGAATTGCTAATAACTAAATTTTACACTCAGAGATTTTAATTAGGTGAAAGTGAGAAGTTCTCTAGGAATGTACAGTTAGAGAGAGAGAGAAAATCCAGCTAATGCTAAAGCGAAGAGCAGTTAAGAAACAATCCACTACTCCAAAACTCCAAATTAGGAGCTACATTAGGAACTCTTTCCAAGTGTCCCTCTTCACCATCAGTAATGTACTCAGCTTTGCCCCGAACTCAGAATAGTCCTTATTCTAGGTAGGAATTAGACAGTGACTGTTCCTAAATCACTGAATTATCTCTATTTCGAAACCTTATAACTCAAACCAAGCCTTCAGCCTCCCAAGACTGGATTTTTTGCCCTAAGTCACATCTTCCCAGACAGACAAGACTCTCCTTCCCATAATGGACTGTCTATCTCTTTCACCACATTGCCCTGCTTCTTGGATTCCCACTGATTACATACTTTTCACCTTGCTACGATGATCACCATGGTTTTCACATTTAGCCTGAGTTTTAGCTAATTACCTTCTATGCTCTATTCATTTTATACCATGCTCTATTTTTTTTTATATTTAAAACTTATCTCTGGTCTTTCTCTCAAGGAAAGACAATCAACCTACATTCTCCAATAACAGGCTCTTCGAAACTGCTGCTTACTCCTTTGAGTATTTATACACACATCACAATCTGGCCACTAAACCTCAGCTTTGAAACAGGTAAGAGGCATTCCCAGAGACAGCAGGCAATGTGTCACATTTACACTTCATAAACTGACTCTAAGGAATATGACAAAAATAATTTTTCTATGCATCCCCTTTGAAGATGATATTACTTTTCCAGAAGAGGGGATAATACCCACAAATAATTCAATCAATGGTAGTTCATAGACTAATTCATTAACCCTCAGCTGATTTCACTTTGTTTTCTTTTTGAATTTACCATTACCTCTTCAGTATCAGTTGGTTGACCTTGGAAAATGTATTACTTCTTTGAGCCTCAATTTATTACCTTTTCTTTTGGAATAATAATAAGTAATATGAAGGCATCTTATGAGGGCCAATCATAGTTTCCACAGTTTTACGTTTCATAAAACCATAGCACTTCTCCAAACTTCCAGGGACTCATGTAGGGTTTTTACTTTCTTCCAAATAAAAACAAAAGCAAACCCCACGACTATCACATACTATTAGGTAATAAAATAAAAGTATTCTAACAACAACAAATGATATAAATTCAGAATAAAATTTGAATTTTATAAAATTAAAACATATTCATTTAGCTTTTAAAAAACTTTAATTGATATAATGTTTTTCTATTTTACTTTGGACTTTTGAACATTTTGTCATATACTGAGCAGTATGCATGCAGTAGTACAATATAAGCCATAGAGCAGGTGTTCAAGGCTGATTATTTCTCCTTTCTAATGGTGCAATTAGCTAGAAAATTTCAGGAGAAAAATTGTTTTACTTAGTAAAAGATCAAAATTTCCCTCCTCACTCTTTAGACAAGTATAGATATAAGTACTTATTTTTATTGTTATTACATTTCCTGTATCACATAATGAGTCTCATGGGTGACTCCTTTATTAATGTTAACACAGTCTTCTGAGATAATTTTTATTTCAGAAAATGCAAGCTATTTTTGAATCTCTATTACATTTATTTCAAGGAAACACAGTAAGGGTGGGAATCATGATACTCATGGTATTTCTATAAAACTTTGAAATTTGGTGATTATTATACTCGAATGAAAACATTAACCATAAAATTGTATAATGATATTTTACTATAATTTTAATATCTCTTTGAATATAATGCATAGAATTCTGCTAAGTATTTAAACAGAAACATTTTAAATACTTCAAGGAAGGACTTTCTTGATCTTATTATTACTGTCTATTAGCTTTTCAATAAGATAACCATTATTTTTTCAGATAGTGTTTTCTTTACAAGACATAACCAACTGTTCAATGTTGTAATTCAAAAACAGTCTTATTTTCAGAAAATAAACATTGTACATTTACTAACAGACTGTGTTCCCTAAAATATATTTAAAATAATGTAAAAATAAATATATTACTTTTATTTATTTTTGTCCCTGTTAGTCAATTAGCTGAGTAAGAACTGTTATTCATTGCATCATCTTAAATTTTCTACTATGCCATCTGGAAAAATGTCAACAAGTGTCAACAAGAACAGATAGCATTAAAAAAAAACTTTGAGAATATTTTCCAGAAATACAATTTTGTTATCTTGTATAGTTTAATCAGTTTCTCCTAAAGTAATTTGTTAAGACATGTAAACATCAAAAGTTCATATAAAGATGCACAAAATAAATTTTCAGAAAATGCATTTTTTTGCTACCTTAGAAAAGAATTTTTATTTAAAAAAATCAAAAAATAAATCTATAGAAGAGCACAAATAAATGGAAAGTTATCCCGTGTTCAAGGACTGGAAGAATTAATATTTTTAAAATACCCATTTTACCTAAAGTGATCTATCAAAAGTCCAATTGCATTTTTCACAGAAATAGTAAAAAAATAAAATAGAAAATAAAAAAACAACAATTTTAAAATTAATATGGAACCACAAAAGACCCCGGAGAGCTAAAGTAATCCTGAGAGAAAAAACAGAGCTGGAGACCTCATGCTTTCTGACCTCAAACTGTATTACAAAGCTATAGCAATCAAAAAGTATGGTATTTATATAAAACAGACACATAGACCAGTGGAACAGAATACAGAGTCCAGAAATAGTCCATGCATGTATGGTCGACTAATATTTGACAAAGGTGCAAGGAATACACAATAGGGGAAATGGTGTCTTTAATAAGTAGTGTTGTTAAAACTGGATATTCATATGCAACAGAATAAAATGTGACTCTTATTTTGCACCATAATGAAAAACAACTCAAAATTGATTAACAATTTAAACATAAGAGCTACTACTATACAACTCTTAGACGAAAACACAGGGGAAAAGCTCATTGACATTGGTCTTGGCAATGATTTTTTAGAATTGATATTAAAAGCATAGGAAACAAAAGCAAATTTCTTTTTTTTTTTCTACACAGCAAAGGAAATAACCAGCAAAATTAAAATACAACCTATGAAATGGAGAAAGTATTTGAGAACCATATATCTGGTGAGGGATTAATATCGAAATGATAGAGAGAAAGCATAAAACTCAATAGCAAAAAAAATTTATACCCCATTTAAAAAACCGACAATGAACCTGAATACACATTTTCTAAAGAAGATATACAAATTACCAAGAGGTATATAACAAGATGCTCAACATCATTAATCTTCAGGGAAATGCAAATCAAATCCATAGTGAAATAATCATCTCACTCTATTAGAATGGTTATTATTCAAATTTAAAAGATAACATTGATGAGGTTGTTGACAAAATGAACATTGTTGGAGGAATGTAAATTGGTACAGCCATTATGGAAGACAGCATGGAAGTTCCTGAAAAAAAATTAGAAATACAACTACTATATGATCTAGCAATACCACTCTGGGTATGTATTTTAAAAATAAAAGTTGGTATCTCAAAGAGATATCTGCCCTCCATGTTCAACACATCATTATTCACAATAGCCAAGACATGAAAACAACCTAAGTTCCATCAATGGATAAATGGGTAAAGAAAATGTGATATATATTAGGATTTATATTATATATAAATATAATGTATATATTTTTCATTTAAGCCTTAAAAAGAAAGAAAGAAAGAAAATCCTGCCGTTTATTACACATAGATGTACCTGAAGGACATTATTAGAATAAAAGGACATTAGTAGAAATCAGTGGCATCATTCAGAAAAGCTCTTGTAAAATTTTACAGCCTAAAATCACCTCCATATTTTTTCTCTTTATCTTTCTACTATTAATGCACACTTCTCCTTAGATTTCAGAGTTCAAGAAGCATATTAAAACATTCAGTTGTAGTTCATTTATATAGCCAGGTAATGATCTCTAAGTGAAATAACCCAGACACAGAAAGACAAACATGGCATGACCTCTCTTATATGTGGAATTTAAGCTTTAAAAAAGTAATCAAACTCATAGTAACAGTAGAATGGTGGCTATAAGAGGATTGCAGGGTGGGGGTGGTAGTGGAGGGGAAAGATACTGAACAAAGGGTACAAATTTTCAGTTATAAAATGAATAAATTCTGGAGACCGAATGTGCAGGCTGAGGATAATTAATAGTAATATATACTTGAAATGTGCTAAGAGAGTAGATCATAATTCTTCTCACCACACACAAAATAAATAAATAAATAAATAATAATGTAACTGTGAGGTGATAGAAATGCTAATTAGTTTGATTGTTCTAATCATTTCACAATGTATACATATATCAAAACATCACATTGTACACCATAAATATTTACAAATTTTTTGTCAAAATAAATTAAAGTAGGTCAATAAATAAATAAACAAAATGCAAATATTTTTATACAAAGAGAACTTTGCAGCTGGAGTAGTGTCATATAAAATGATTATGTCTTTTTAATAAAAAAAAATTAATAAAACAAAATTATGGAAAGTGCTCAAATTACAAATGGCTACTTTACATGGATGATTTCTCAAAATTCTTTAGGTTATTTTCTGGCATTTGACACACCTCTTCCCATAGCAACAATGTTTCAAATGGTAGGCCAAATTGCAGAATCTGATGCAATTCCGAATGGGCATAAAGTATGATATATTTTCACAATTTATGTTTTCATCAGGATTTTAATAGAACCTACTAGTATAAAACATATATAAATATATAACATAAGATATACAGACATCATTAAATGATTATATAAATTAAACGGAACTCAATATTTTAAAACGATTCTTGAATTCTGGAATCTAAGGAGAAGTATGTATTAATAGGGACAAGATAAAGAAATAAAAGTATGGAGAGGTGATTTAGGCTGCAAAATTTTACAAGACCTTTTCTGCCTGATGTCACTGATTCTTACTGATTTTTTTTAATTCTGATACAAGTATTGTACAAGCACTCATTTGTGAAACATTGTGATTGCTATTTATTTGTGACTATTGTCCAGAAACTCGTAAACAAAATTTCAAAAGAGGCGAATAGAAAGGTCCCCCACACACACCTGTGAAAATATTTGAATAAAGAAAAAAGGAGAGGGTAGGGAGAAAAAAGGTTAGAACAGATTTGTTTATGCAGATGTGTACAAGTACATAGTTTTCTAAAATTATAATAAATTGTGAAACTGTGCAGAAAATGTTAGAAGGGAAAGCTGGACTTGATGCCTGGGTCTAAACACTATTGGTCTAAAAAACTTTGGTGAGCTGATATGGTATGTGTTTTTGTGGAATGAAAATAAGAAAGAATCAAGGATAACTAGTAGATTTTTTTGTTTAAAAAACTGAGTGGGAGTTGATGCCTTTCATTGAGAGCAGAAATATCAAAGAAGGATCTGGCTTGAGGGAGAAAGCTCAAGATTTCTGTGTTGGACACATTAAACTTAGAAGTTTAAAATGTCTACTAGACATTCCTATTAACACCAGGGATATATGAGCAAATAAAGATTTGCACACCATCACGAGGTAACTGGAAAACTGTGGAATTGGACAAAAACGCCAAGGCATAAATTAAAAATAAATTTCCCTGGGTCACTCCAGGTCAACGAGAAGAAGAGAAGTAAAAAATTCTGAGGAATAGTCAGTTTGGAGCGAAGCAAAGAGAAATACCACAGAAGTCACATGGTGGAAAAATTCAGGTGTCATAGAGTAGCTAACTCTTTCCAATACTATTAAGAGGTATAGAAAGTAATAACAAAGAAGTTAACATTAGACTTAAAACTATCAAGATTACAAGTCATTTTAACATAAAAAAAAACTCAGTGAAATTGAGGGGCATAAGACAAATTAATAAATGCTTAGAAAAAGCAGAAGGTTACTCTGCACTTGGTAGATAATTTGAGACTCTGAGAAGTAGATAGATATAGCTGATCTCTCAAAATATCCATACTGGATTATAGTGGTACTCAATGGTTTTATTTCATGGGATAGTATAATGGGTGTCCCAGTTTGCAAAAAGTTGGGATTCAAACATACTTTTACATGTCTGATAAATGTTGATCTGGGCTTTGAGAAAGGTGATTTTCCAGAACTTCCTGGACATTTAATTTTTGGTCTTTATTTTGGTTAGAAAGAGCAATAAGCTGAACTGAGGGTGTACGTAAATGAGGAAGAAGTTTGATGCAGCCCACATTTAAAATAAGTCATTTTGTAAATAATCTAATATAACACCTTTTTTAAACTAAGTACTATATATAATGAAATAGAAGTTTCTTATTGGGAATTATTTTTTAATTCAAATGTGTTGAACCTTCATAACCGATCTAACTTTATTACATTATCCACAGATCACTCAAAATCAACATGTGCAACATGAATTCAGCAGGTGTTTACTTACAAATCTACTTATTCATCTTCTCTCCTGTTATCTACCCAGCTAGCCAAACTGGGAACAAAGACATCATCAACCTTAAGTCATCCCTGCATCCATCACTAAGTCATGTCTATTTTATTTTCTAAAAATTTCTCTAATTTATGCACTTTGCCTTAACATACAGTCATCATTTTATGACAGGCCCTCTGTATCTTCCATTCAGTTTCCTAACCAGACTCTCTCCCTCCAATCTTGTTCTGCTATACGAGCAATTTACTATCCTCTCTGCAACCAGAGTACTCCAAAATAAAAATCTGATTAGTATACACCCTTACAAAGCCGTTCAAGGGGTCTTCATTGCACTATGGATATTATTTTTTTATTATAGAAGAATATTTAGAAATAAAAATTAGAATTGAACATATTAGATTGTGCTCAAAATAAGCATTAGAGTTAAATAAGACATTATTTACATAATTTATAACTAAAATTTAAACCGAATGAATAGACATCAATTTTGCTACTCCTTCCTTTTAACGTTATGGTATAACCATATACAGTGAAAATCTGTTTTCATTTCTTTGAATTCCTTGTATTTTCTCACTCTAGAGTCCAAATTATAGGTAAACCTTGCCAAGTGTGGAGAGGAAGAGGGCGTTAGGTCAGCTATGGGCACGGTCAAAGCGGCCAGGAGCCAAAAATACCCCTCTGCCAAGTCAGACCCCTCCTCGCATGATAGAAACTGGGGCCCCTGGCATTTCCCAGAAAAGGCAGCGGACCTTTGGTGCGATGAAGAGCTCCGGATGCAGCCGCTCACGCCCGATCTGCGCTGGGGGGGGGCGGGGGGGGGGCTTGCTCATCTGCCACCTCACTCAGCCAACCCCCATCCCAAAAATCGCATATATGCCTCCCTCCCTCTACCCTGGGTGCGACTTCGCTGGCCCCGTCTGCTGACCAGTGAACCTCGCCCGGAAGCGCAGAATAAAGCACTCACTTTTCCCAACCCGCCTGACTCTCACCCTCATTATCTCGCAGCCACAAGCCTTACAGAGGGAAACACAAGGACAAGTATCAGAGTAATTGAAAGACCAAGGACACAAACAGCTAGTTTATATGTTTGCTCCAACTTGCTGCCCGCTCACTCACATGAAGCAATTGGCAGGAGAAAGTCAAGTTTCTCAAGGACATCTCAGCATCTTATGTGTATTTCTGCTTTAAAGGAAGCAGAATATAGAATGTGGTAATTGCAAACCATCAAAAAGTTCATGGGGAATTAGGATTAGAGGAATGGCGGCAGCGAGGCAGACTTCTTGACTTCTCCTCCGGATATTATCTCAAACGGAACATCTACAAGCCATCAAAGGACTCTTTGCTCATCACACAGAACAGCTAAAGACTCAGACGAGGATTACTTGAAGGTGGGCAAATTGGGTGAGCAGGGGAAGAAGGAAGGGAGCAAAGTAGAAACGCGGCCTGCATCCCTGGTTGCAGAGATGCAGGGGATCCCAGGATGGAACAGAGACTACAGAAGCCAGGAGGTGGGCTCTTTCCCAGCATCCCACAGCTGATCTCTCCCTCAGAGAGGGCAGCATATGCAGCATTTGAGGCAGTAACCTCAGCTGAGACCTCCAGCTGGGCCCTAGGTCAGACAAAGGACATAAACACCATTCCTGGGCCCCTCCCCCCACTCTCCAATCCTACCCCTGCCCTTCCAGAGACTTAAACTGGCTCCTGAACTGAGGAGTATTGTCAGATTACAGAGGAGCCCTAATGCTCAGGTTCTGGGAAGACCAGCATGCTGCTCTGACCCAGGGAAGAGGCTGGGAAGAGTGTGATTTTGCTGGGGGTGGGAAAACTCCCCCACCCCCAGCCAGCACCTTTTCTGGCCTGCAAGAAGAGTGTGACACTGCTGGGCTGGGAGAGAGAAGACCCTTCCATCCCCAGCCCCCACCCTTTCTGGGCAATTACAACTGTGAAGACATTCCCAGGGATCAGCAGTAGGTGGCAGACGCAGCTCTGGGCTTTCAGCAGCTCAGAAATCTCCCGCCAGCCACACACACACACACACACACACACACGGAAAAAGTGCCCTAAGTCTCAGGAGAACTGGGCACAGGGCTGGTGGTGCTACTCTCAGTGTGCATATGTAAACTGCACTGACTTTGTAGAAACTACTATCCAGACCCCTTAGCTCCACTCATCTAAATCTGCGGTCCCAAGGTCACTCTGGGTACAAGGTGACTGATTCTGCCTGCACAATACGCAGAGGACACTTTGGTACAGCAGAGGACAACCTGGAGATTACTTGGTGGGCTTAAGCCAAGACTGGCACTACTTTTTTTGTTTTATTTTGTTTTTATGTCTTTGACATCTTTGCTTGCGTTGAGTGTGGGGTATCGGTTGTTTTTACATGTGAATGTATTTGGTTTTTTCTTTGTTGTTGTTGTTGTGGTGGTGGTGGTGATGCTTGGTGATTTGCTTTGTTCTGAAATTGCGTACATCAAGGCCCAGCTTAAGAGGCACAAGATTCAATACACCTAGAGGCCAACTCCAGACCAAACCAGAGTACTACCGGCTTTGACTTAGAAGTGACACACCCAGAGGGAATACTCTACAGGCACAAGAGCCCATAGAGGCCAAACCTCATTTAAGTGGTCAACCCTCATGCAACAGAACATCCTGCTGTGGGCAGAGCCAAGTCTCACAACTAGTCAGCCTAGGAGTCAATCCTATCTACTCACAAGTGAAAAGCAGTTAAAGATCGACTTAACAGGACTATATACACAGCACAAGAGTCATCTTTGGAGCACATGCAGAGGAGAAGAAGGAAGTAGTGCAAGTCAAATATAAAGGACACATACTACATAAGATAACCCAGCAAGAACTAAGAACCCTAGGGGATCTACCTAATACATCGAAGCAAACACAGAGTCAGCCAGAATGGGGAAACAAAGAAATATGTCCCAAATAAAAGAACAGAAGAAATCTCCAGAATTGGAACCAAATAAAATAGAGATAACCAACCTAACATAGACAGAGTTCAGAACACTGCTGATAAGAATGTTTAAGGAGCTTAGCAATGACATAAAGAAGGATAGAGAAATCATCATGAACAACCAGTTAGAACTAAAGAATACAATAACTGAAATAAAGAACACACTTGAAAGAATTACCAGGTTAGATGAAGCAGAGGATCGAATCAGTGGCTTAGAAGATAAGTTAGCAGAGATCACCGAAACAGAACAACAGAAAGAAAACAGAATAAAAAACAATGAAGATGGTTTAGTAGACCTCTGGGATAACATCAAGCACAACAACATGCGCATCATAGGAATATGAGAAGGTGAAGGGAGGGAGCAAGGGATCGAGAACATGTTTGAAGTAATAATGTCCGAAAACTTCCCTAACCTGGTGAAGGAAACTGACATGCAAGCCCAGGAAGTGCAGAGTTCCAACCAGGATAAACCCAAACAGGTCCACACCAAGACACATTATAGTTAAAATGGCAAAGTTTAAAGACAAAGAGAGAATCCAAAAAGCAGCAAGAGAAAGACAGAGGATTGCATGCAAGGGATCTCCCATAACACTATCAAATTACTTTTCTACAGAAACATTGCAGGCCAGAAGGGAGTGGCAGGAGATACTCAAAGTGATGGAAAACAAAGGCCGACAACCTAGATTGTTTTATCCTGCAAGGCTATCATTTAAAATTGAAGGAGAGATAAAGAGCTCCCCAGAAAAGAATAAGCTAAAGGAATTTATTACCACCAACCCAGCATTGCAGGAAATATTAAAAGGACTTCTATAAACAGAAGAAAGATGAAAACAATCTAACTACAAATTTTTAAAAAGGCAATAACTATGTACCTATCAATAATCACTTTAAATGTAAATGGATTAAATGCTCCAATCAAAAGACATAGGCTGGATGAGTGGATAAGAAAGCAAGACCCTTGTATATGCTGTATACGAGAGACTCACGTCAGATCAAAAGACACACACTGGCTGAAAGTGAAGTGTTGGAGTAAGATATTTCATGCAAATGGAAATGAGAAAAACGCTGGAGTTGCAATACTTATATCTGACAAAATAGACTTTAAAATGAAGAATATATTAAAAGACAAAGATGGACACTATATAACAATGAAGGGATTGATCCAACAAGAGGACATAACCCTACTAAACATCTACACACCCAACATAGGAGCACCTAAATATATAAAATAGATATTGAGTGACCTAAAGACAGAGATCAACAGTAAAACTATCATAGTAGGGGACTTCAACACACCTCTTGACAACAAGGGACAGACAACAAGGGACAGACAGAAAATCAATATGGAAACAATGGCCTTAAATGACGCATTGGACAACTTGGATTTAATCGATATTTTCAGAGCATTTCACCCCAATGCTACAGAATACACATTCTTTTCAAGCACACATGGAACATTTTCCAAGATAGACCATATGTTAGGCCACAAAACAAGTTTTGATAAATTTAAGAAAATTGAAATCATACCAATTGTCTTCTCTGACCACAGTGCTATAAAATTATAAATGAACTACAGGAAAAAAAAACCAAAACTGGAAGACACACCAATTCATGGAGGCTGAATAACATGTTACTAAATAATGAATGGGTCAACCAGGAGCTCAAAGAAGAAATTGAAAGATATCTTGAGACAAAGGAAAATGAAAACATGATGCCCCCAAATCTACGGGATGCAGTGAAAGCAGTCCTAAGAGGGAAATTCATAGCATTGCAGGCCTACCTAAAGAAACAAGAAAAATCACTAATCAACAGTTTACCTTCACACTTAAGAGATCTGGAAAGCAAAATAAGCCCAAAGGGAGTACAAGTAAGGAGATAATAAAGATCAGAGTGGAAATAAATGAAATAGAAACCAGAAAAACAATACAAAAGATCAGTGAATCCAAGAGTTAGTTTTTAGAGAAGTTAAACAAAATCGACAAACCTTTAGCCAGACTCATTAAAAAAAAAGAGAGAGAGGACCCAAATTAATAAAATCAGAAATGAAAGAGAAATGACAATAGATACCACAGAAATAGAGAAAAATTTAAGAAATTAGTAGAGCAACTATATGCCAATAAATTTGACAATCTGGAAGAAACGGACAATTTTCTAGAAAGATACAACCGCCCAAGGCTAACTCAAGAAGAAACAGAAAACCTGAATAGACTGATTACCACCAGGGAAATTGAATGAGTAATCAACAATCTCCCAACAAACAAAAGCCCTGGACCAGATGGCTTTACAGGTGAATTTTACAAAACGTTCAAAAAAGAATCATCACCTATTCTCCTCAAGCTCTTCCAAAAAATCCAGAAGGAGGAAAGGCTCCCAAACACTTTTTATGAGGCCACTATCACCCTGATCCCAAAATCAGGCAAAGACACCACAAAAAAAGAAAACTACAGGCCGATATATCTAATAAACATAGATGTAAAAATCCTCAACAAAATATTAGTGAACATAATTCAGCAATACATTAAAAAGATCATATACCATGATCAAGTGGGATTTATCCCTGGTATGCAAGGGTGGTTCAACATCCGCAAATCAATTAATGTGATACACCACATTAACAAAATGACAAATAAAAACCATATGATCATATCAATAGATGCAGAAAAAGCATTTGAGAAAATCCAGCAGCCATTTATGTATGATAAAAACCCTTAAGATAGTGGGAATGGAAGGATCATATCTCAACACAATAAAGTCCATATATGATAAACCCACAGCTAACATCATACTCAATGGGGAAAAACTAAAACAATTCCCCCTTAAGATCAGGAACAAGACAAGGTTGCCCATTTTCTCCACTTCTATTCAACATAGTGCTGGAAGTTCTAGCCACAGCAATCAGACAAGAAAAAGAAATAAAAGACATTCAAATTGTTAAGGAGGAAGTAAATTTGTCATTATATGCAGAAGACATGATACTATATAGAGAGAACCCTAAAGACTCCACCAAGAAACTATTAGAGATGATAAATGAATTTAGTAAAGTAGCAGGATACAAAATTAATATTCAGAAATCAGTTGCATTTGCATACACCAATAATAAAGCATCAGAAGGAGAAATTAAGAAAATAATCCCATTTACAATTGCTTCAAAGACTATAAAACACCTGCGAATAAATTTAACCAAAGAAGTAAAAGACCTGTACTCAGAAAATTATAAGACACTGAAGAAAGAAATGAAAGAAGATAGAAATAGATGGAAACACATACCATGCTCATGGATAGGAAGAATTAATATAGTTAAAATGTCCACATTGCCTAAGGTAATATACATATTCAACACAATTCCTATCAAACTACCAACGACGTTTTTCACAGAAATAGAACATATAATCCTAAAGTTTATATGGCACCATAAAAGACCCCGGATAGCCTCAGCAATCTTGAGAAATAATAACAAAGTGAGAGGTATAACGATACCTGACATCAAATTATACTACAAGGCTACAGTAATCCAAACAACATGGTACTGGCATAAAAACAGACACATAGATCAATGAAACAGAAGAGAGAGCCCAGAAATAAATCCATGCCTATATGGTCATTTAATCTACGATAATGGAAGCAAGAATCTACAGTGGGATAAAGACAGTCTATTCAATAAATGGTTCTGGGAAACCTGGACAGACACATGCAAAAAAATGAAGCTGGACCACCCCCTTACACCATATACAAAAATAAATTCAAAATGGCTTAAAGACTTCAATGTAAGATCTGAAACCATAAAATTCCTAGAAGAAAATATAGGAAGAAACTTTACAGACATTACCTGGAGTAAGATTTTTACTGCTATATCTCCTTGGGAAGCAAGAGAAAAACTAAACATGTGAGATTACATCAAACTAAAAAGTTTTTTTACAGCAAAGGAAACCATCAATAAAACAAAAAGGGATCCTACTGAATCGGAAAAGATATTTGCCAATGATATATCCGATAAGGGGTTAATATCACAAATTTATAAAAAAACTCACTCAATTCGACTCAAAAAAAAGAAAAGAAAAGAAAAAAAAAAACCCAATTGAAAAATGCGCAGAGGACATGAAGAGACATTTTTCTAAAAAGGACATACAGATGGCAAACAGACATATGAAAAAATGCTCAACCTCACTAACCATCAGAGGAATGCAAAGAAAAACCACAATGAGATACCACCTCACCCCAGTCAAAATGGCTATCATCAATAAATCAACAACAAGTGCTGGCAAGGATGTGGAGAAAAGGGAACCCTTGTGCACTGTTGGTGGGATTGCAGATTGGTGCAGCCACTATGGAAAACAGTATGGAGGTATCTCAAAAATATGAAAATGGAACTACCTTATGATCCAGCAATTCCACTCCTAGGTATCTATCCGGAGAAATCCAAAACTCTAATTCAAAAAAATTTATGCACCCCTATGTTTATTGCAGCACTATACACAATAGCCAAGACATGGAAACAACCGAAATGCCCATTGATAGACAAATGGATTAAGAAACTGTGGTACACTTATACAATGGAGTATTACGCAGCCATAAAGAAGAAAGAAATCTTACCATTTGTAACAACGTGGATGGACCTAGAGAACATTATGGTAAGTGAAATAAGTCAGACAGAGAAAGACAAATACCATATGATCTCACTTATATGTGTAATCTAAAGAAAAGAATAAATGAATGAACTAATCAGAAACAGTCTCAGAAACATAGAGGAAAAACTGAGGGTTGCTAGATGGCGGGGGGTCAGGGGTAAGGGGGAAGGTGAGGGGATTAGAAAGCACAGTCAGTAACCACAAAATTGCCACGGGGTTATGAAAGTTAATTTGGGGAATGTAATCAATAATGTTGTAAAGATTTTATAGGGTATCTGATGGACACTTGTCTCGTTAGGGAGAACACCTCAGGGAAGATGTAGATATCTGATCACTGCACTGTACACCTGAAGTTGAAGCTGAACAATAACGAATGTCAACTACAAGTTTACATATATATATATATATATATATATATATATATATATATATATATATATATATATATGAATGTATATGGTTACAAGAAGCAGAGTACAGCATTAGGAATAGAGACAGTGGAAATGTAATGGCTCTGTGCGATGTCAGAGGGATAGTGGATGGGGGGAGGGGGGTTGACACAGTGTGAGGGATATTAATGATAAATGTCTAACTATTACTTTGTTTTGTACACCTGAAACTGATAAATAAATAAAAAAAAGAAAGAAAAGAAAAAAAGAGGAAAAAAAATAAAAAACCTCATCCAACTGAGGAAACAAAAACAAAAAAAGTTCATGGGGTGGAGGATGCAGCGGTTGAAATGCAGGAAAGGAATATGACCCACTAGAGAGCTCTCCTCCTAAAGAAAGTGTATAATTTGCAATAACCTCAGAGGTAAGATGGAAATGAGAGTCAACCTTTCTATGTCAGAGATAAGCCTGTTTGAAAAAGGGAATTATGAACCTACAGAAAAAATATACTCTAACAATGTATATTATTCAATATCATCATTATAATAATTGAAAAATCATGGAATCTGCCATTGAAGAAAACCAACAGTTTGTAAAAATTTGATATGAGCCACGGAAGGCCATGGGCTGAGGAAGTGGACTGAAAACGCAAGTAGAGTCCAAAGCATAGCAAGAAAGTAATGTGAATGTTTGATCTAAGTGATATAAACTGATGCTTTCCAAGCCCAAAGGGAACTGACTGGCAGACACCTAACCTCTCACAACTTGCTGAATCCACCATACATTAGATGGCAAGATGCTGCCCAACTGACAGAACTGTGCTTGTTTTTCAGAACACTCACTTGGAATCTTATAGAAGTTGGATTCCATTGGTATTTGGTTTAATTTTCCTACCCTTACCCCTTAAAGAAGCAGAGACTGATAGCAATAAAGGTAGAGAGTGTCATAATTATTCCATTGCAACAATTTTGATATACATTTTTTTTTTTTTTTTTTTTTTAACTAGGGTTAACCTATTTCTGTTTCCCAAGCAATGGCCTCAAAAGTACTTTACTCTTTTTTTTTTTTTTTCCAGGACTTTTCAGATGTCTCATTTTAGCCATGAACCTTCAATTCAGAGCAAATTACTTTAACTCTACTCTTAATTATTTTTCCTTTCCTATGTCTTTTTCATTTACTGGTCACTTCACCTCCACCTCAAGCAGCTGAGTTTTGGCCCTTATTTCCCCTTATACCAGAGCACATTTGGTTTCCCTGACTCTTGTTTTTTTTCATGTGAGGCTGCTTAGACATCATTTTCTTCTTTCATCACTTTAATTTTCTCTGCAGAAAACATGTAATTTCAACTTCCAAGCAATCAAAATTATCAAAATTGTCCTCGCCTTTAGCTTATGTACCAGCCAAACCTTCACAGTCTTTTTCGTTTTTCCCTTATAGGGTACTAACATCTTTTAGGCAAGTATATTGCTATTACCATCCATTTTTATAGGTTGGTCCTGGGGATTGGGGTGACTAAATATTAGTATGATTTATAGATGAGAAATGCTCTCATTTATACCAATACTTTCATCAGAGGGGTCACCCTATTCATCAATCATAAAACTTCTTAGACAAGTGTTTGGACCTGTTGGCCCATGTATGTATATTCTGAAAGAATATGCAATCTTTTTTACTGTATTCTGGTGGATGTGTTTATTCTTGGAGAAAGAGTCCAAAAAATTCTATCAGAGATTTTTAAAAATTGGCACCATTTAAAACAGGCCTATGATCCAAGTTATATCTTAGATGTGAATTTTGAGTGTCCTAATCTTTTTATTTCTGCTACCCTGAAACAAAATTAATCATTATAAAAATGATAGCAAGTTGTTAGAAAGGGATTGGACAAAAACAATAAAAATAAAACAAATATTTTACCATCTCAAAACAGTATTTAAATTAAAATTCATCAGTATTTCCTAGTGTACTCACTGGTGTAAATTATCAAATAAAATAAAATTCAGGAAAACATTTACTCTCTGGAACAATTTTCCACTTACTTGTATTTTGAGTTGAATATTTAAATTTAGATTTTTGTGGTACAATGTTTAATTCTAAAAAATCTAATAAAAATTGGTAATTAAAAAAATATGTTTAATACATAGAAATAAGGGTCCAGAATGGATACAAATTATTTTAACACAATGCTTATGTTTTCTCATAAACTAAAACAGAATATTCCTGCCTGACATTCCACCCACCTCGTTCCGTTCTTCCTATGGCTGCCCTGTTGTCCTCTTTCACTTTAACTGTGGAACTATCTCAGAAAGTCCATTCTCTGATCTTATTGTCTAAATTAGGTCACTTTTAAAAATCATCTTTCACATTTGTTTGTTTCTCTCCCTAAGCAGCATATCTCATTTTCTTATTTGATTATTTGTTTATTGCTTAATCTTCCTTACTAGACTAAATTCTGTAAGATCACGTTTTTTTGGTCACTACCATATCCCCAGCATCTATCAGAGTGCATGACATATCTTAAGTATTCATGTTTTTTAAATATATTAATAAATGGTTTATTTCTAGGTCTCACTATTTTGGTGGCCACTGAGTATCTTGGTTCTGGTATTCTGTGATCTGTTTTCTTTTACAGAAAATGTTCAGGCCATTTCCTATTGGTATTGTTTTTTATAGGTCTTTTATACTTGGCATACTTATCAGTCAACCACAGGCTCCTGTTTCCTAGGTTTGAGGTTTTTCCCAAAGTATTATTACCTTCACAAAAGTTTAGTATGCTGCAAGTAAATGTCAGGCCATTTGTGTTTAGGCACTCTCCAAATGTTGGTTACTTTGCTAATTCATTGCCTATTGTGACATTTGAATTTGCTTGATTGATTAGAAAGCTCTTCCCATCTTCGTGTTTTCTGTCTTAAACTCTGGGTCATAGTACGTAGTGGCTTGGGATCTTGCATCTTTAAGCTGTCTGAGTTTGTCACATCTGTGTTTATCTCTTAGGAGCCTATATTAGGAGGTACTGTAGAGGATTTTAGGAAACCAGAATTCTGAAACTCTTCTGTTTTTTCTCAGATATTTCAGTCCCCAATACCATAATTCCAGTTTGCGAAAATATTTGCTAATTTTACTTTCAGAATGTGATAAGGAGTGAATTTAGTCACTGAAGTTCATCAAGATTTGTGTGTAATGCATTATTATGAACCATTCCAAATGCAATTAGCCTTGTTTCTCAATGTCTATGCCCCGTTTGCTACCCTGAATTATAGCATCTTTCAACTGCACTCAAACAGTATCAAGAACTAACTTTATAGCCATGGGGATAGGAAATACAGTTGCGGATATAATCTATAATGTTGTAAATATTATATAGGGTGCCAGATCAGCACTGGGCTTATTAGGGAGACGACTTCATAGACTGTGTAGATGCCTGACCACTGCACTGTACACCTGAAGCTGAAGTTGAATAATATGGAATGTCAAATATAAATTTTATATATATATATATATATATATATATATATATATATATATATATATATATATATATTTAAATATTCTATGAGAGATACATACATATGGTCATGGGATGTGCAGTACAGCATAAGTAACGTAGTCAATGGAATTGTGATAGATATAGGATGTCAGAGGGGTAGTAGATTGGGGGCAGTTATCACTTTGTGTGAGGTGTAAATGTATAACTATTACATTGTTTTTTTACACCTGGAACTTAAAAAAAAAAAAAAAACTTAAAAAAAAACTAACCTTAAACTCTACTTTCTTGGTCTTTTTGCTACCAAGTCATGTAAACCCCCTAGATATAAACATAGCTGAAATCCCAAGGAGAAAAAACAGTGAATAGTTTGACCAATTGCATCAATCACCACCCCACATGTGGCCATGAGTGAATACTTATTTTTCCCCACATACGACTTCCATGCATCAAAAAATATCACTTAACCCATCTGTCAGAACTCTACTATATTATTGAAATTATACACAAATAAAGTTTTTCACTTGATTAAATTGTGGGGGACAGGGAGGGGTGGAGAGAATCCCAAAGCTTCAGACAAATATTTCCAATAAGTCAACTACCTGTAAAGGTTGTACTTCAAATGATCCAGTTGACCTAGTTTATTTACACACTATGCATCGCTATCAAAAGTGCAAATTCAAATACATAAATAACAATTTGTGTGCTAATCATACATGTTGCAACACCAAGTATCCCATAGGGCCACTGATCATTTAGAGGAGAACACAAGCTAAATGGAATTTTTAACCTGATATTTCATTATATATTATTTCCATATTTATTCCAATGGGTTCACTTATTTTTCTAGTTATATTATCCATACCCCACTCTCATTAAAAATATATATTCCTTTGCATAATGAAGTCTAACTAATTTATATATGGTGATAATTAATCAAACTAGATTTCTTGAAAATTATTTTTGTTCTAGTTTCAATATTGGATCTATAAAAGTTTTTCCTTAAAACTGGACTATACTAAATAAATGTCCATTTTTAATAATACATATTCCAAACAAATATGCTTCGCATACGAATGTCCAGAAATCAAATTACTACTACATCTGGTCATTTACTTATTCTTTCTCTTGAGAAAACAGTTCATGTCACAATAAGTTGATGCATGGTTAATTCCAAGAATCAATGAAGATCTGTTCCAGCCATCTGTGATGTTGTAATAAGAATTCATCCATAAAGACAATGGCCACTGAGTTGTAATAATCAGATAGGTTGTCTGAACCTGGCTATAACTACAACACCTAAGGTGACAGATTTAGGTACTGAGATCAAAAGTGCAGCTTCTCCATATGAATGGTGTCTGTGAATACACTAAGCAACCAGTTTGTCTACCATCTTGAAAAACAAGCAAATGTGTGGTACAAATAATATTTAAATTAAGTGATCCCAGTATAATTTTTAAAAAATGGGAAAACACTTCTAAAAGTGTTGCAAAGGACATTTTAATAAGAAAGACAAAATATGGTATAAAACTAATTATAGATAAAACATTGCCATTTTCTTAAATTTAAAGAGGCCTATAGCAGTTTATATACTATATATTCCCATAGGGAATGAGATGTTTAGTAATGACCATCTCATTATTATTCTAATGATTAGGAAATCAATGCTTTCTTATAAAGGTAATAACATATTATATCCAATATGGATTGTTGTGAAGACTATCAAATTTACATGCTTGTTATAATACAGGCAACTGAATCACAAAAGACAAAAAAGAAAATGCGTGAGAAACACTAGAATAATTTCAGACAACATCAGTTTAGAGTGTTCTTTTACTAGGCCAGAACCATGTTTCATCCATTTCCTGTCTCTGAGAGTTGGCAGCAAGTACATTTATTTGAAGAATTCACAAAAGACATCAAAATTGGAGTGCACATACTGAAATTCTTTAACTTATTAAATATGTAGCATAGAATCAATATTATGAGCAGATCAAAATGCTTGGAACAAGTAAATTAGTATTTTCAGGAGTAAATGCTCAGATTACTTAGACCTTAAAGAGAAGGGCAAAACACAAAGGCAAAACAGACCAAAATGTGGACTGGTTTGCTCTCTTTATCCGCAGTACTGAAGACAGCTAAATGTCTCATGATATGTGGCCTTCTCCTAGTTTCTCCAGAAATAGGACCTCTGTTTAGTAAAGTGATTATATTAGGAAAGCATTACTTGTGACATAAACGTTAATTAGTTTAAGGTTCACATGTGATTTAATTAGTGCCATTTCAGGGGAAAGTTTGTGTTGGAAATTCAAAGGTGAGGGCCCCACAGAGAAAAGTGTCAATAAAGAGAAAAACATGAGAGGTAGAAAGAGTTAACTCAATCCTGCAAACCAAAGAGAAATTCTGTGATTCACTGAATCAGTAGTTGTGTCCTCATTGTTTTGTGTGGCTTACTCCAGCATCACTGCTTTGAAAATACAGGTCCACAACTCTGCTGGTACTCTAAAGAGGTAGTCCAGTAGACCCTATTTCTAATCACACATCATAGGCCTTTCCAGGGAAAAGTAACTATGTTCAGAAAATCACTTCCAGTTTTCTGGGGAATCCAATCAGGAAAATTCCCTACTTTATTCCTTGAGGGGTTTTTCATTTTTTTTTCTTCAATTGATGAAGATAATAGTTGCCAACTACCCTTACCTAAGTGAATCATTTTGCTTTCTGACAAAAATTATGAATGTGGGTAGATGAAAATATATGACACTGATTTTTTTATTTATTTAAATATGTAGCATATGCCCTTGTTGAGAATTTAGAAACTGGAAACTAGACAGAGCTTGCCATATGTTAAGTCCTGATAATACCTTGCTATAGCTTCCTCCCCACTGTGTGTGTGTGTGTGTGTGTGTGTGTGTGTGTGTGTTTTCTGGGTGTTAGTAATATAAATACATACATTTTGTAGAATACCTTTTTTGAAAGCACAGTACAGTATTCTTTCACATATTAAAGGTGTTGAGTTGTGTTATAATAAAGTAACCTACTTAATCTTATTTTAACGGGTGTTTAACATATTTGAGAACATTAAAAAAAAAATTTAAGAGTGTTTCACAGATCACCAGTTGGCTATACATTCTTGATGTGTGATATACTTTGCTTGTACTTCTTCTTCAACTGAAAAAAGGACAGCTCCAATTTGGTAGGGTGTTGGTCATTATAACCTGCATGGAAGCCTGCATGAAATGTATAGGGCAGTGCCTGCTAGAATTAGAGGTGAGGCTAAGAGGATGTAAGGTGAGTCATAAGAAGCATTCATTGAAAGGAGTGTCCCTAAGGATATTTTAGCTAATCTCTGAAACATGGATTTCAATATTTTCATAAGAAAATGGCGACATTTATTTTTGTAATTAGCAAAATTAATTAGCAAATTGCAATGTTGATCGGTAGCTTTAAGAGTTTAAAGTGCCATCTCTCACATGAGGTCCTTCTAGCTAAATGTTAACTGACTACTCTACAGAGAAAGTAACTGATCTGAGCAATGGTATCACCTCTCATCTGGGATGTAATTTAATCTGACACACACACACACACACACACACACACACACCCCATACACACGCACATGATATAGAACTGCCCATGCTGAAATATTATTCAAAATATTACAAACACCATAACAAATGTTATTTGGCCATTATATGCACTTGAATTTGTAATCCCTCCAGGGAAATTCTGTGGAGTAGAATCGTCTGTTGACCACTTCATAGATTACTGTCTAGATTGTAGACTCTAGACAATATATTAGCTGATTTATAGTCAGGAGGCTATCCTCATGAATAAGATAATGGAGTTATAATCCAAACATGATGACCTAAATGTAAACAAACTCTAATTGCCACTTCTTGTTTAGACTCAGAAATTCCCATTAGAAGAGGGCTTTGCATGTGATTGCAATTCTAAGGCTATCCAGAGAAAAGACGGTATAGTAAGACAATACCTTTCTTGAGTTCACTGCAATATTTGGTAGAAATGTTTTCATTAGCATATGTAATCTATACATCTTAATCCAAGTTTATTTCAGGAAAGCAAATAATTTGTCCTGACACATATAATCCTGTTATCTCAACATGATCCATATAAAAAATTCAGAATGCCTAAAAAATTATTCTTAAATTGAAAAGAAATTCTGTCACTAGTTAAGCATGAGTCTAAATTCTGTGGTTAGCATTGTTTGAAACTATTTAACTACATCTTTATCAAGTGCAGTTGTTGAAGAAAACTGTCATTGTATTGAAATAGAATGAATCTAATTTTGGAATTCTTTTGCATCGCTCAGGTTCTACTTAAACTCATTCATCAGGACTAAACAACTATTAAAAGGATGTAACTGTTGCTAATAAAATGATTCCTGTTTTCAATAAGAAATGAGCTATTCTTTACTTCTCTTCACTTTATGTACAGAATTAAAATGAGGAAAATTAATCAAGTGCATAAGGAAATTATGACTACAATTAAAACTGTATACCTAATCTCTTTATCTTTAATAATTTTGGGGGAAAAAGTTGACATAAGGTATTTGGCTTTATTTGGCTCAGGTAAATAATGAAATTATGAGAAGATTGGCTTATTTTAAAGCCTATGAAATAAGCTAGTCAAGGCTCAATGATCACTAGGGTATGGACTTCCTCATGGAACAACTTATTCATTGTCTTACTGCTCACCAGCCCCCAATACACAGTAGTCACTTGGTAATTTTTGTCTGAAAGATTAGAATCCAGTTATTCTCTGCCACTAAGGGCCCTCATTTTGTTTCACTGGTTCTGTTTTAAACTGCTATTAAGACTACCAAATGCGCGTTTTCAACTTAAAAGAAAAATAAACCAAGTCTAATTTGAGATGTTTTCTAGCAAGAAAGAACACATTAGGCAATATTAGGACAATTAAATATATACCCATAATCCTAAATGAGTAGTTCACATTTACTTAAGTTCTAGGAATACTGAAACATTCATACTTAAAGTTAATTGCAAAATTTCATCCACAGTAATATAATAAACAGTGTGGGCTCTTTGTTACACTATTCTTTTCATTTTGAATGAAAAACAGAAAACACTACATTGTGAAAGTTTTATCAAAGAGGGAAGAGTTTTAATAAGTCGTAAAACATGATTATTGTGCTAACACTGTGTTCTGTAAAAAAAAAATGTGACTGTATAACACCTGCAGAATAGAATAACAAAAAACATTTTTATCACAAAAATTAAATTAAAATGACTTAAGACATGTTAGTTAATTTTATAAGTACACATAACAATTTTTTCATTCATCCCCTCACTAAGAAACCAAACCCCTTGAAGAGGGGGGAAAGAAAAAAAAAGTAATAGAAACTTAACATAGAAGCTGATACATTTTGATTGACAATTCACATGAATTTTTTCTTGTCATCTGGGGAAAAATATATAGATTTATACCAGTTTTTGTCGCATTTAATCAGTATAATTTTAAAACAGGTATATTATTCAAAATCTATCACAATAACATATCTAGAGAAAGTCATGTTGTTAAATTGGTATGTGTTGAAAAATGAAAATGAAAAACAAAAGTGATACCTGCCTGGATTACTAGAAGAATGTAAGAACTAATCAAGGAATTTAAACCTTAACTATAATTTTCAAATGATAAAACTATTTAAAAAGAATTAGACTTGTAGCTGTTAAATAAATCAAAATTTCTATTTGTTCTAATAAGAACTTCAAAGTATACATGAGTTACTAATTTTAATATACTTTCATTATCTCCTTTGATGTTCATAATATCCTATAAACTAAATTCATTACTTTCTTTTTTTTTTTTTTTTTAATTTATTGGGGTGACAATTGTTAGTAAAATTACATAGATTTCAGGTGTACAATTCTGTATTACATCATCTATAAATCCCATTGTGTGTTCATCACCCAGAGTCAGTTCTCCTTCCATCACCATATATTCGATCCCCCTTACCCTCATCTCCCACCCCCCACCCCCCGCCCCCCTTACCCTCTGGCAACCACTAAACTATTATCTGTGTCTATAAGTTTCTGTTTCTCATTTGTTTGTCTTGTTCTTTTGTTGTTTTTGGTTTATATACCACATATCAGTGAAATCACATGGTTCTCTGCTTTTTCTGTCTGACTTATTTCGCTCAGAATTACTCTCTCAAGATCTTTCATTTAATGAGAAAACTGAAGGCCATGTAAATAGCTAGAGGTGGAATCAGTGTTCAGAAACAGATACTTTTAGCTCCAGATCCAGAAAATCGCCTCCAAACTAGAAGAGTTTTTTGTTTTTTTTTCTTTTTTTATTCATGTGTTTTCTTGCTAGATTTGCTGTGAATAAAAGGTTGCATGAGGTGGGCTCCATGAGATGGATCTCATTTCTTATCTGAGTGTTGGTTGTATAAGAAGTTCAGTAAAAACTCATCCAGCTTTAAACATATGGTATGTGCACTTTGTGTAATCAAATTAGTCTTCACAAAAATACATACATTAATTAATTAATTAATTAATTAAATGGTTTTCCTCTCCCAGATTGCGCTTTTCATTCAGAGTAAATATGAAAGTATTTATCATTCCTGACAACGCCCTACATAATCTAGCCACCTACCCCACCCCATCCTTCCTGCTTTATTTTTCTTCTCTATTCAATACCTATTTTTGTTCAGGCAATTTAATATACTCTACATCTAACTCACTTTTTTAAAAGCTTTATATCTCCGCAGTAGAATAGAAAAAACATGAGGCCAAGAATGTTTGTGTTTCATTCACTGCTATATAATCTATACCTGGCACACACTAGGTGCTCAATAAATACACACTGAATGAGTGGATGAATCAATCAATATATCAACAGTGGAAAAAATGCACACAATTGCATTGCGCTCATGCACTGTATTCTCCTTGTAGTCCTACTATATCTTATGCAAACTTCTGTGAAAGCAACTCTCTCATTCGATTGTAGTATTATTTTCAAAATTTTATTAAGATAATTGCAACATGGGTGGACCTTGAGATTATTATGCTAAGCAAAATAAGTCAGGCAGAAAAAGTCGAGAACCATATGACTTCACTGATATGTTTGATATAAAACTGAAAGCAACAAAGGAACAAGACAAAACAAATATAGAAACAACTCATAGACACAGACAATTGTTTAGTGGTTACCAGAGGGTGAGCGGGGAGGGAGTTGGTAGATGAGGGTAAACAGGGTCAAATAAATACATAATGATGGAGGAAGAACTGACTCTGGGTGGTGAACACACACTGTGATATATACATGATGTATTACAGAATTGTACACTTGAAACCTATGTAATTTTACTAACCATTGTCACCCCAATAAATTTTAATTTTAAAAAAGGTAATTGTATATTCAGTGCAGTTGTAAGAAATAATACGGAGAGATCTCATGGATACCCAGCTTTCCCTAAAGGAACATTTTGCAAAACTATATTACATCACAATCAAAATATCAACATTGTTACAATACACTGATTTTACTTAGATTTCACCACTTTTATCTGTACTCACTTGAGTATGTGTATGTATTTAGATTTATATAATTTCATCACATTGGTATAGTTATACATTTCCCCATCCCAGTCAAGATACTGAACAGTCCATCCCCACAAAGATGCCTTAAGTTGCCCTTTTATAACTACATCTATCTCTCCTTCCCACTACACTCTCCTTACCCCGAACCTGTTTCCATGTCAATAATTTTATCATTTTAAAAATATTATGCAAGTGGAATAATGTAGTATTTAATCTTTGAGAACTGATTTTTTTTTTTTCATTCAGCATAATTACCTGGAGTTTCATCTAATTTGTTACACGAATCAAGAATTAAATTCTTTTGTATTGATGAATAGTATTGCATGGTGTGTATGTACTACAGTTTCTCTAGCCACTCATCTTTTGAAGGACATATGGACTCTTTTCATTTTGGGACTGTAACACATAAAATTGCTATAAATATTTGTGTACAGAGTTTTGTGTGAAGACAAGGTTTCCTTTCTCTGGGATAAATTCCCAGGAGTATACATGTTGGGTCATATTGTAGTTGCATATTTTGTTTTATAAGAATTTGCCAAAAACCTTTTTACAGTGGCTGTATTAGTTTGCTTTCTTACCAGCAATGTATGAGTGATCCCATTTCTTTACATCCTTGCTAGCATTTTATATTGTCACTTTATGTTTTATCCAATCTGAGAGGCGTGTAGACTCTTTTTGTTTATAAGATGGTATCCCATTATCTAAAAAACTGGGGACCTGATAGCCAACACTGTATTATCCATTTCTGTATTTCTAGTGCCTGACATACTGCCTTGCACATAATGAGTCTTAAATAAATATTAGTTAGAAAAACAAATGAATAAGTTAATAAATGAAAAAGACCTTTTTGTACTCTTAAACTTTAAAGTTAAATGTATTTAAATATTATATTAACACAAAACAAATGAGAGCTAAAACTGAAATCTATACTGTAATTTAAATTGGCTATCACACATATAACTAAACAAAGGAGATATTTTCATTATGTTAATTGAATTTCACAGACATAGTGTTTGAAATGATGGTGATATCAGCTGATTAAATTCCTGAAGGCATTCGCTGCATTATAAATAAGTATGTAGTGAAAAAATGGTTTCTGGAAATTTACTGATATTATTTCACAATGAAAATGTTATCCCAGGATAATCATTATAGTTAGTTCACAATAGAGTTCTCATTGAAACTAAACATACTCTAAGTGAGTGATTTTAGAGAAGATAATGTTTCATACTGAGTAATTACAGCAGCATTATGCTATATTAGCAATACTAACATATTCACCTCCATTCACAAAGCAGGTTAGCTATTATGTTAACAGCGAAAATTACTATAGGCTCCATACAAAAAAAAAAAAAAAAAAAAAAAAAAAAAAAAAAAAAAAATCTCACCACTGGGTGAGAAAATAGAATTTTTTGTCTAGTATTCATTTGGAGCAAAATACTTTTATCATTCGAAAATGTGAATTGGCATGGAGTAGACAGTGAACCAGCTGAACTCGAGGTTTCATTTCTTTTTAATTTAGGGGGGAAGAAATATGAAAGGCTCAAAATGAAATTACTTCATCAGAATTCACATTTGATTTTCATCTTTTCAGATGCCCAGATGCATCGATGCTCAACTGACTATATTCCCAGCTGCATTATTCAAGGATGTTATTCAAGAAGGAATACTTGCAATATGTGTTACACTGAGTAATGAGCTAATTAAAAGAAATTCACAGCTGGATTTTTAGAAAGCTTTGATCTTAATTGTAAGGTGCTAAAAATGCTTGTTGGTTGGATTTTGTTCTTTATGCCCTAAATCTGTAGTCTTCCCTTGTAAGAAAATTGGTAAGAACTGTTCATGAATGAATGAGTAAATCCTTATCTCTGCTCTCTTTTTTTCTGTTAGAGGTTAATAAACTATATATCATACATATTTTTTTTTTTTTCATTTCAAAGAGATCCCCTACCTAGGAATAATGTTAGGAGTGCAATGCTATATCCTCAAGGAAAGTTCTGTCGCTTATGGTAAACTAAAACCTCTATATTTAAAAATACGTGTTCTGAAAACTGTATTCCTCTAATTGAAGACATAAAATGTTTGCAATGTTTTGCATCGAGTTTATTTTTTTTCCTCACCAAACTGTAGGAATTTATCTTTGCTAAAGTGTACAGAGTTAGATTTAGGCTATATGAGATCTAGTGGGGTGGAATGGGGAGACAAAGATAACAGGGGAATCTAAATTTAAAAAACATATATGAAGGCAAATATAATGGACCATATGAAAAGAACATTGAACAAAGAAGCAGCAATAGAATAACGGAGTTCTAAGCCACCTTGGTCACTGACAAATAGTGTGGCCTGAGAATCTGCCTCTTAGGTTCTGTATATAATTTTTTTTCAATTAAAATTTATAACTGTGCAAGTTAGTGTCTTTTTATTCCAGAGGCAAGTTATTTTGTTGAAAACAACTCGAATTTACTCCTACTGGCTTAAGCAGAAAAGGGGAATTTAATATAAAGGAAAAAAGTGAACCTTAATTAAACCTAGGACAGACAGTGTAATTGAGACTTGCACGGAACCAGAAATCTACTAGGATAATAGCCTTTCCAGAGCTACCTGGTTTCTTCTTTCTGCTGTGCTCTAAGTTTGGTTCTGGTTTTGTTTGTTTGTTTGGTATTCTCTCTCTCCCCCCCCCCCTTCCCTCCCTCTCTCTCTCTGTCTCCCTCTCTTTCTTCCCCCCACCTCAGCCTATTTTCTCTCTGTGCTTCATTGACCAAGTCCTCATAGGCTAAGTAGAATTGATATACCCTTAATACCAAGTCCAACTCCATAGATAGAAAACAGATTTGTCAAGTATGAATCAGAACCTAGCCCTTTGAATCAACTGACATTAGAGATGGGGCATATGGCTCACTGTCTGTTCAGCAGGGATCCTGGTATCTGCACCGAGAAAGACAGTGAAAGAATGGAACAAAACGATGGAACACGTCGACCTCAATAAGGAGAGACTATTATGGAATTTTGGAGTTGCGAAATAAAAGTATTTTCTTTATGTATGCAGCAACAAAAATGTTGTAAATGTGACTTGCATATACATATATGTTGGTTTATAAAGTTTAATGAAAGTAGAGCTGTTTGGAAAAGAATTGATAATTTTTTTCTAGCCTAGATTGCTTCTTATTCTTAGGACTAATTTAGAGTGGTCTATGTGCCTAACCTGACCATTTCATGTCACAGTTACCAGTGAATTAGTCACACAGCTTCTTTCTGACTTTCCATATTTATATTCAAAATTCTCTACTCTTGATCTTATTTGAAAATGAACTATTAGGCAAGTTTTTGATGATTTCCCTTTCCTGTAAAATAATAACGTAAAAAGAAATAAAATTAATCTTATAAAAATAACTAGATGGTGTTTTTTTAAAAAATGAGTATTTATATCTGTTAAAATTAAGTTCAGTGAACTCAGATTCTCATTTCTAAAAGAGGTCCATATTCTCAGGGCATGGTTTATTCATTAGTGTGGGCCACCTCAATTTTCCCTTGAGCTGTTTATTCCTCAACTAGTTGATGGTATACTAAAATGTCTGAATTTAAATTATATAATTTTTAGTTTTTGAATGAATTTAAAATAAAATTAAAGTATATAGCATTTTTAAATTTTAAAGAGTTTTTTTTCATTTAACTGAAATTTGTCTAAAACCTTAAATATATGAGATAATTCAGATCAATATCTGTCATCTGTAGATATATAAAAACTATCATTAAGCATTCTGGGATGGATGTGATTTATTTAAAAATGATCATAGTAATGGAGCAGTGGATTGATTTCACTAGTTAATAATGGCAATACAATAATGAAAATAATAACTATTATAACTTATATTTGATATCGCTTAAATGTTTACAGAGAACTTAAAACTTGTTTTCATGTGACCTTAATCAAAAAGGTGAAACAAAGATAGGAATTATTATTTACTTTACGTCTGAAAAGGATTCATATAAATAAATTGTCTTGACTAGTACCCATATAGCTATACAGAATCAAAACCCAGACAGGTACCCCAACTCTGATTCAAATTCACCATTCTTTCTATTATACTACTCATTTAAAAATAATCCAACTGGAATAATATTTTTTCTCTAATAGGAGCAATAAAGATTGCTTTGGGAAGAGAATTATAATTTCCTTTCAAACAATTGGCTGAAAAAAAAATCCTAGAATGTAATTTTGGAACTCAAATATCCATAATTTCTTTGGTGCATTACTTATGATTTATGTAAATTCTTCTTGAGCCTATTTAGAATTTCACCCTGAACTAAATGATATCCATGAAATCACTGAACACTGTAATTCTTTTATTGTCCCCATTTAATCGCAAGGCTAGAGTCTATGCACTAGAATTCTATGATTTGTAGATTACTTTCACATCCAGTGTAACTCTGTTTTTTAAGATTTTCATTCATTTTTTTGAAAACACTAAATAATTAGGTCCTATTTAATTTAGGCCAACTTAATTGCGGTATGATTAAAGCCTAAACCCTAGCTCATGCAGAAAAACAACTATCAAGATTAACAACTCTTAATAAAATGTTATACTAAAATGTCTGAATTTAAATTATATAATTTAATTTAACTAGAATCATTGTATTGCCTACACTAACACAAAAGTTAAACGTATTTGTAAAAAAATGAAAACATATTTGATGTCTCTAATTTTGAAGGCTAGTATCTGAAGCTAAAATATTTACCATAATAGTGGCTAATGTGCAGAATGTTACTGATACATACATTAATTCTTTCGATTTTCACAACCATAGATGTGCAGTTATTTTCTGATTTTACAGATAAAGAAACTGAAAAACAGAGTAATTAAAATCTCTCTCTCTCTCTCTCTCTCTCTCTCTCTCTCTCTCTCTCTCTATATATATATATATATATATATATATATATATATATATATATATATATATATATCTAGCAAGCAGTAGAGCTGATATTTGAATAAGCAGTCTGGATATTCTGCTCACTATATTTCATTATTAGGATGTATTACTGGCTTTCAATGGAAGTAAGATGATCCTCAGGTGTTTTCCTGCTAGCACTTATAATAAGTACAGATCTACTGGTGGGCACCTACTAGAACCTGACTAAACCATTCTCTACCTGACAGACAACAGGACTCTGACGCTACTTCTGTAAATTTCTAATAGCTTGAGCTTTCTTCCATTGCCATTCTCTGAAGACCTGACACTTGCCTAACTATCCACAAGAGTATCTTTTGTCCTGGCTATGTTCTTTCAAACTGAAGGCTCCATCTGGTTTTGGATGGCCTTCCTTTTCTTAACTGAACAACTTAAACAAAATGTTAAAATCAAGACATTACAGACTGTTGACAAAGAAAAAAGGGAGACATAGTCATCATTCAGGTGACTGATAAACCAATTTGGGGGTCATAAATGGATATTTTTTTTTAAAACAAATATTCTTATCTTCTTATGTGGATGAAAAATCCGTAAAATTTCAAACTTCTCATGCCAGCTATAGAGAGAGTTAGTATCTAGGTCACAGTATCACAATTTGTAGTGGAACTAGCTTAGATGGGTCCAGTTCCTGGGAGAGAATCAATCATCTCATTAAACTTGAGAATGGCTCTTTGCTATCTATCAATCTCTGTAATATAATTAGACTAACAACTTCATCTTACAATATAACTTATTACATAAATAGACTGACCATTGCAAGATATTTTGCAGTATTGACCATTTTCTAGCTAAATAAAGAAATCGAAGTGATCTGACTGGCTAGTTGATCTTCTGCAAGTAGCATTTTTACAAAGCAACAAAAAAGCATGTCGATGTCTAAATTGACTCTTCTAAAGCTCATCCTCTGGTACTAGTGACTTGAAAAGTAAAGTCTCCTTTTTGTTTCTCTATAAATAGCTTATAAAAAATAAAATTTAAGTTTGTTTACACATTTGATTAGTCAAAATTTTAAGTGGTCAGCCATGTGGAAAAGTGTGACTTGTCCAGGCAAGAATGATATGTACTCTATCCAACCTCCATAGCACTATCTATGGTAAGTACAATAAATATTTGTTGAATCAATGTGTTAGAGTAACAGTTCAACAGCATTTTTATGAGGAAAAAAAAAAAACTACTGAAGTCATAGAGGTCGTGTTGCCAGCATTATTTTCTGATGCTAAAGATTTTATTTTTTCGCTTTCATGTAAGATCTAATGTACAAAAGCTCAGAAAAAAATAATTTATATATATAGAATATATAGATTATATATATGCATATATATACATATATATGCATATATATAATCTTACATTCTGCAAGCCATTAAACATCACATCAAAATTATATTGCACATTTATGCAATTTTCATCATTTTCCTCTCAACTGTTGATGTTAAGAAATCTGAAAATGCTTTATAATTTTTGGAAATCTGTAGCATAAGAAAGAAAAAAAGCAAAATTCACTGGGCGTATGTTTACAAAATAGTGCTTTTTTTTTTTTACTTTATTTTATGATTATTTTCAGGTGTAAGAAACAATGTTATAATTAGACATTTACACCCCTCACAAAACACCCCTCACAAAACACCCCTCACAAAGTGATAACCCTCCTCCTCCAATCGATTATCCCTCTGACATCATATATAACTATCATAATTCTATTTAGTCTCTTCCCTGTGCTGTACTCCATATATATATATATATATATATATATATATATATATATATATATATATAAAATTATAGTTGACATTCAATAATATAGTAACATTTTTAAAGAAATTGTCTGACTAATTTAGTAGTTGTCCATTAAAAGTATAAAGTAATTCTGTTTTTTCCTTAATTACCAAGTACATCTCTGCAGGGTAAATCAACCTACGTACGTTTTAGTTCAAATGATTATTTGAACACATGATTTGTGCTGTGCATTGTACAATGTTTAGCACCACTCATGGCCTCCTCCCACTAGATGCAATAGCATCCTTACTCCAAAGTTAAGACAATAAAAGCACCACCATAGAATTCCAAATGTCCTGGGAGCAAAATCATTGATTAAGAACCACGTAGCAGTATAGGCAAAACCAAGGGAAAATAGTTTATTTTACTTTATCCTCATTCAAGTCTAGTTTCTTCATGCTTGGGAGTGTTAAAGACATAAGGTAAATGCAAGCTTTATAATTATGACTGCAAAGCCTGGGTATACACTTGATAATGCTGTGTTAGCAGGGATTCTCCATTGCTGCTTGATGCAAGTTTTCAAATTTCTTCTGGAAAATAGAAATTCATCATCACATCTACCTAGAATTCTGAGCTCCTGACAGCTTGGGTAATTGAGGATCTCAGTCCTCACTAAGCATTTACTAAAACTCACATATCATTATATACAGAAAATCCTACATAACTAGTTCCATTAATTTGTGGGGTCACTCAGATGCTCTCCTAAGTTAATTCTGGGCTTAACATTTGTTCTGGAAGATTTACAGGATTTTGAATTCTTTAGACAAAAGATAGTTTTCAGGGCACTTGGAACTACTTGTATGTTTCCTCTCCTTGACCAATACCTGGAAACAAATAAGGTTTCCTGGAGTTTCTCTGAAATTCAGAGAAAAAGGCTAGCATTAGCATTAAAAAGAGGTAAGATCTACCTATCATCAAAATAAAACAATGGTCTTCTTATTATAGTGGTGGCCTCAGAAGGCATATGAATGAAGAAAATTGGTCATTCACTGAAAATTGAATCATATTTTCCAATTTAGCACAAATATTAATTAGTTAAATATTTTTTCTTTACTACAGTGAAAATCACATCACATAAAGAAGAAAATGAAAACTAAATATCTGTATTTTAAGTAATCAAAATTATTGATTAAAACTTACTTTTTTCTATCAGCACACAGATTCAGACTTGCATATGAACTGGCTTACACACGATGAATATTAATGATGTCTTTTCTGTTTATAGTGTCTGATTTTTAGAATGAAAGATCCATGAGAGTTAATAGACAAAGTAAAAATCCCAAATGACAACAAACCTTCCCTTTAAGAAATTATATATATATATATATATATATATATATATATATATATATATGTGTGTGTGTGTGTGTGTATATGTATATATATATATACATATATATGTGCATATTTTAGTTTTAAAAGCTTTATTGATATACTCTAATGTATAAAAATTCTATATATTTAAGGTGTACAACATGACGTTTTGAATTATGCAAACATCATAAAAGTCACCATGATCAAGCTAGTTAACATATCTATTACCTCTACATAGTTACCATTTTCTGTGTGTGTGGTGAGAAGATTAATGTAAGCTCTATCCCTTTGTGCAAATGTCAAATATACAATACATTATTGTTAACTATTGTCACAAAAATATAGAATAGTTCACGGATTAGCATGTCAGCATTTCACAGTGGTTATGCTAATCTCTGTATTGTTCCAATTTTAGTACATATGCTCCCAAAGTGAGCACAAAAAAAATCTTATGTTTGAAAAGCATTTATCAATCTTTATAATCTTATCCACACCTACATTCATCAAAATAATTTATGTTTATCACTATTTTAACTTTTTTCACTGATTACCATCATTTTTAATATCATAACATCCCTATTTTTGAATTCTAAAATATGAGCCATCTTTCTAAGATGACATTTCTTTTTCTGAGTCCTAGCTTTACTGATAATGAATTACAACTGCTCTCATAAATGAAAGAAGGGAAGTCTTCAGAGAGGAAATCAAGAACAAGAATATGAGCATGCCCATGAGAGGAACCAATAAAAAGATAAGTGGAAAGAATGAGAAGTATGAAAGCAGCATTGGTACATATATAAATCATACCAAATTTTCTTCTAAGTGTACTAGAAGAACCTTGACTGTGGATAGGAAGGGGTGCTAGAAACAAGGAAGTCCTATCTTCCTGAGCTTCCCCAAACTATCTAATCAAACTCTAGAGACGATAAAATTAAATAAAGACCTTATTAATTCATCATCAGCTGGTTTCACACCTGAAATATATATATACAGGAACAAGGGCCTACTGACTTCCCTTTCCTGTACCACACAAGAACTTTACTAACTTTGCATACAGAAAAGGATTGTCAGAGTTTAGTGATTCTAGCTCCTTAAGAACTTTTTCTAGTATTCCACCCACTCCTTTTATGCTAGGATGAGCACCTCTCCCTATATAAATAATCAAGCTTACATTTATTGGGATCTCTGGCAGACCTCACGGTGACTTGAATAATTCTTATCTCTTGTGTTCAGCCTTTTATGTTATCTCTTGTTGAGGGTGCAGGGGACTTGTGATCATCTTATAAGCAATCCCATGTGGCAAAAGGGATAAGGTGTTACAGACTTAGTATTAGGTTATGTGCTATAAGACTCCATTTTAGGAGATTGGTGCTAGATACTCTCTGTGCAGGCTTGAAGTAAGCAACCAAGTTGAAGATGCCCATGTGACAAGAAATGTGAGCTGTCTCTAGAACCTAAGGCAGACTCCAGCTCACAGGCAGGTAGGAGCTGGGGCCTTCAATCATATAACTACAAGGAATAAATTCTGCCAACAACTCAAATGAACTTGGAAATGGATTCTTCCCCAGTCAAGTCTCCAAAGGTGAATGCAATCTTGCCAACACCATGTCAGCAGCCTGTGAGAAACTAAGTTGGAGGATACCTGGACTCTTAACCCATGAGAAATAGGAGATATTAAACCTGTGTTGTTGTAAACTAATACATTTGTCTTAATTTGTCATGCATTAAACAAACAAACGAAAAAACCGATACAGGACCATTCTTTAGTCTATGGCATTGCATTTCTGTGGCTTATCTCATCTATCCAGTTCTGTTGCTTCTTTAACATGGAAAGGTAAATACTTTTCTCAGGTTGTTATAATCTGCTAGAGTTGGGGGCAAGGGTAGATGACCATGGAAAAGGGAGGGACTTCCACCCGGCCTATGGCTTGCTTTCCTCCAAAACGCCTACAATTAAAAGCATTCACAATGAGAGTTTAAAAATTAACCAATGCCCTTCCAATTAATATAACTTTTAGTTTATTTTATGTGTAAACATATCTTTGCTTTTTCTGTTAGGTTAACGTGAACATTTTTCCTCTTTCCCTAGTCTAAGGTTATCAAAATAATGATGAAGAGGAAGTGAATTAGAGATGTGTATCTATAATGAAAATGAGCATATAGGTAAAGGAGCAGCTTGGTAATCCCAAGAGGATGAACTAGGATATAAGTATAATTTGCTAGTTTTAATACAGCCACAAGTATAGAAAATACAGATGGTGATGACACTGATTATGCCATGGGAAAGGACGTCCACATTTAAAAACACCAAAGAAGAATATTACAAGGAATGATGCATTAGGTAACTTCAGGAGGGAGTTCAATTCACAGTTCAACAAAAAATTATTTAACTGACTACTGGGTGCCAGACACTGTGAATTCCTTGTCATTGGTGGTGACAGAGCAGAAGTAAAATATGATACGGGACATGTAACCTCCTGTCCCATACCTGGTTTCTGCATATTTTTAAAGGATAAAATAAAATCTGTTTATATATTTATACACATGCTAATAGAGTATACATGTGATAATACCAATACTATTAACTCCAACCAGTGGTTCTCATCCCTGGCTGAACAATAGAACCTCCTAGGGAGCATTTAAAAGCTGCCATTCCAGGGATTCCATCCAGGCCAATTCAATAAGAATCTCTGGGGCTGGGTCCTCAGCAGAGATACTTTTTAAATCTCCCCAGGGGGTGATAATGTACAGTCAGGGTTGAAGAATCCTGCTTTAAACTATTGATAGAGATTGATAGAGTTTTACTTTGTATTTGTAGATTTTGCCAATATGTTTTTGTATTGTTTAATAATTCCCTCAAATACCCATACTTCCTGATGAAAACTTAGTGCTTTGTATTTAAAAATTTCAAAGACCTCTATTTGAAACTACTAATAAATCCTGATTTGAGAATTTGAGGAATCAAATTTGTTTTTCCCATTTTCTTAAATTTGTTTTTATTTTTTAACACTTTCCCTGTTATAGATCAATTTTTCCATGGATATAAGGCAATTTTGCAACATTAACTCTAATTATAATAATTAAAGCAGTTAATGTGCATTAGGTCCTATGTTAGTTTATCTACACTTTCATTCCTCAACATCACAAAACATGTGTAAAACTAGATATATTCAAAATAATATTATTTCATCATGCTAAAATGTATTAGGCTTGTAGGTAGTATCTTTTATGTAATATATTGTACATACAGCTATTTTGCTCATTGTTATAATTGTGAAGTAAATATTATACATAGATTTGATTTCAACAATTCTGTCAGTATCTTTAATCCATGTGATATAAAATGTCTGATGACAATTTCAATTGTCTCCTATTAGGCAATTGTATCAAATATGTTAAAACTATAAATGAACTTTCCTCTAGTATTGCTCATGAGAAGTCTGTTGTTAATCTGATACTCTTTCAAATACTCCTTCAAATAAATGGAACTTTGGGGATTCTCTTTATTCTACCTTGAAAATTTGTAATTTCAGGAAAACATATCCAAATTGGTGTATTATTTAGTAATTGGGCTTAGTCTTCCTTTCAAACTAATAGATTTCGTTTATTTTCAACTCAGAGAATTATTTTCTATTAGTTTTTGTTTTGTTTTTCCTTGTTCTCATCTATTCTCTCTGTTCTCTCCTTACGGATTGTTTAATTGCACAGATATTATAGCTCCCAATTTTTTCTTCATGTTTCTTATCATTTCTGTTTTAGTAGTTATATCTCTGACTTTTTGTAAAAACAGTTTGAAAAGACATGTTTGAGAATTTTAGAGAATGTTTTCTCAAAAAAAAAAACTGTCAGCTCCCTTTTCTAATTCACTAATTCGATCTTGTTCGTGTCTCTCTATTCTGGATATATATACATATACATATACATATACATATACATATACATATACATATACATATACATATACATATACATATACATAAAAATTGTAATACTCAATATATACTGATAACAAAAGATGAATGCAAGTTAAGTTTGACTTCTGCAATTACAAGAGGTACGCACAGTGGTTACCATCAGCACCCAGACACTTCTGATTATGGTGAACTACTTCTTGAGCAACATTGACCAATGTTGTGTACATTTTTTTTGGCACCCCCAGTATATAAGAGGTCTAACAATTAGGTTTGCAAACTTGTTGCATTAGCAACGATGCTAACTTTTTTGATATCAGAGGGATTATTCATTATGAAGTTGTACCAACTGGACAAACAGTTAACCAAGTTTACTATTTGGAAGTGCTGAAAAGGCTGCAGGAAAAAGCTAGACAACCAGAACTTTTTGCCAACAATTCATGGCTCTTGCATCATGACAATGCACCAGCTCACAAGGCACTGTCTGTGAGGGAGTCTTTCACTAGTAAAAAAGTAGCTGTATTGGAACACCCTCCTGACTCACCTGATCTGGCCCCCAATGACTTCTTTCTTGACCCAAAGATAAAGGAAATATTGAAAGGAAGAGATTTTGATGACATTCAGGACATCAAGTGTAATACTACGATAGCTCTGATGGTTATTCCAGAAAAAGAGTTCCAAAATTGCTTGGAAAGGTGGACTAGGCGCTGGCATCAGTGCATAGCGTCTCAAGGGGAATACTTCAAAGGTGACCATAGTGATATTCATTAATGAGGTATGTAGCACTTTTCCTAGGATGAGTTCATGAACTTAATTGTCATGCCTCGTGTGTGGTGTGTGTGTGTGTAAATTTTATATATATATATATATATATATATATATATATATATATATATATATATATATATATATATATATATATGTTGTCACACAGCACCTTAACCGTTTGTCCCTACCATCCTTTCCTTAAGGAAAGAGGGTTGCGGGGTTGTCCCTCTTAGGGGTTGAGTTTTATAGGTTTCCTCTCTTGGTCCCAGTATGCTGGGTCTGCGGTCAAAGACGAGTAAGATTCCTCAAGGGAGGAACGACTTAAGCCAGACGGGACCCCAGGGACCCCCATGAGCTAATGTGAAACTAGGAGGGATGCCCCTGCTCCAATGCTTTCTGGAAGCTGCTGATGCATGCTTCTGATGTCCGGCACCCTATTGTGCTAAGGAACGTTAACTGAGCTAACTTATCTCGCTTCCAGCTTAACTCATGAGGTAATTGCTCTGAGAAACCTACTCCCCCAGGGGTTGTACACAGCGCACCTTGATCATGTGGGGACAGCATGAACAGGTTGCTTTGGGACAATATGATTGGGTATTGGAAATATGCTAATTGTATCAGTGGTGTGAGAGTCTTACAGACCCTGCCCAGAATCATGTGATGCCTATTGTAAAAAAAACAATAAATACCCACTACGACCAGATTCGGGGCTCCAGTCCCTTGAGGCTGTGAGTCCCTTGGTCCTCTGTGGTTTCTTTGCATTCAGTGTCTCTTGTCTCTTTATTTCTATAATAGAATTTAGCCCTTGCCGCCTCCCTCGCTTTCCCCACTGCTTGTGTTGTGCAGGACGCAACATATATATATATATATATATATATATATATATATATATATATATATGACTTTTCTTATGACAATTTGATTTTTTTATACATTCAATATCATCTAGATTGGAGACTTATTGAGGCAGTTATTAATTATACATGTAAAAAACTTTTCCTCTAAGAACTGTTTTGTTGAGATGTGTCAACAATTTTAAGAGTTTACTGCCTCTCTATTGTGTTGTTTTCCTGAAATATTTGATGAGTCTTGTTTTATAGGTGTAGATTTATTTTTCATATTTATAATTGGGGCAGGGAATCAGAGCAGTCATAGATGACTGGAACATATGTTGGCACCCAAATGAAAATCAGTGTGTGCTGGTGGTAAACAGAGCTCCATTAGAAGAGCATTCAGCTGGTAATAAAATGTGGATGGTGGGGATGTGAGATGAAGTTACAGGCTATACAGGTAGCTTGACTTATGGTTGTCAAAGTCCATAACTGTCCTGGGCATTGGATGTCTGGGCACTTTTTCTACATCCTCAATATATCTATCTGTCAGGGAAAACCCCTATGGCAAGCCACTTCATTATCCAGAAAGAAAAATCATTTTTGCAATTCTGTTCCTTCCCCTACTGTTTTTATGAAAGTACAGAATAAAATTGTACTCTGCTGCTAGTCTTTTAGTCACATGCTTCGGAATGTAGAGCCAGTGCTTCAGCCAAAGAGTAACCAAAACTGCTCTCACCTACTCAGCATACATACAGTAAGGCAGAGTTACATCACCGCTTTTATAGATAGTATCTAATTACCTTCATTAATATCCCAGGGCCTCCTTTCTACTCATTGTATTTGTCCATTCTAGGCTTAGAAATGTTCTATTTTTCTCCTTCTACCTGAGATCTAGGCTGTGATTTCCGAGCCCTAATTTCTCTGTCCCTCTGAAATTATTACGTACTATCTTCTAGGCGTATCTCAAAAAGGCCATTGTATTCTGATGACACTTGCCATTTTATAACTGATAAACTCTCTCATTAAAATATTTCCTGAGATTTTGATGATTGATTCATATGCTCGCCCTACCACCTTGATCTAATCTCTGACCTTCCATTTACAAAGCAACTCTGTCTAGCCATAATTTTTATTTCTCTGTAAAAGGATTGTGCTATGGTCTTTGGAACCTCTGTATATAATTGGAAACTACAAATACTAGAGAACTCATTTAAAGCTGAGGCTTAGTAATGTAATTTCATTAGAAGTAGCAGTATTGATATACCAGAGACAGTCATAATTTTTTCTGGAGATGTCTCAGATCTCAGATGGTTTGAAAAAATATCAGTGAGGGAGGTGTTGGGGGTGTGGTAAAAGGATAGACTCTACCTTATATGCGTTATTCTAAAGTAGATTTAAAATGGATCAGTAAGGTTTTGTCCATCTAATTTAATTTAACATTGAATTTGTACTACTTGTTACTCAATATTAAAATAAGAATATGGTTATTGCATAAGACTCATGCTATCTCTAGAAGTCCTCTTCTTTACATTTCCCCTCTTCCAAAAATGCAGAGAAGTAACTAATATGGTTATTTAATGTAGGAAATTTATAGAAAATGGTTTTGTTTCTCTTGCAGACTATACTATTTTTTTGTTGTTATTCAGTTACAGTTGACATTCAATATAATTCTAGTTCCAGGTATATAGCATAGTGGTTAGATGTTTATATAATTTATGTAGTGATTCCCTTGATTAGTCTAGGTTCCACATGACACTATATGGGTTTCTTGACTCATATTATGCCTCATTGGTCCAATCTATCGGGCAGACAACTTTGGGGTAGCTATGCCAGTCCAACTCAACAGATTCAAGTCTGTTGAAAAACAAAGCTGGGAGTAAGGCATGCTGTTTCAAGTCAGTTCTATTTGACCATGTTTATTGAGACCTTAGTATATATAAAGGATAATAATTAATGAATGGGACTTCTATATGGAGATGAACATTGAAGAGAGGTAAAAATCGAGGGAGTGAGAGTCATTCAAAAAATGATCAGGATTTAAGATAGAACTGTGTCCAGAAGAGAAAGTATCAAAAGATACAGAGCAAAATCAATTAAGAGTGAAGATTGCTACAAGAATTTCAGAGTCAAATGCAGTAAAAAGGCTGGCCAGAATAAACCCTAAGAAAGAGGTTTGTGATTGATAAATCAATTTTTTTTGAGAAAGATTTTAGTGCGGGCTGTTGGCACGGACCACATTATGTGATGGAGTAGGTTGTAAAATACTACAGAATATAGCCTATATTTTCAAAGCATTAAACATAGAAAAACAAGAAAGAGGAGAGCAGAATCCCATACACAATATCTTGGGTTCTTGGAAATCAAGTGAAGGAGTCATTAGAGGAAAAGAGAAACTAAAGATACTAAGGGAAATCCTGGGAGGGCTGGCAAAGATAAGATCAGTTGTTCAAATAGTTCAGATAAGTGTTTCTCTGAAACTGGAGAGAATAAAATAATTTATAATACGGAGAAGTTTGAAGTGAAAAGTAGAAATTTGAAAGAATTATCATTGGATAGTTTCTATCATTCTATTGATGTAAGAAACCAATGCCATAGGATGAAAGTGAGGGCTTCATTTGCTCC
Source organism: Rhinolophus sinicus (assembly GCF_057876585.1). Classification (NCBI taxonomy): domain Eukaryota; kingdom Metazoa; phylum Chordata; class Mammalia; order Chiroptera; family Rhinolophidae; genus Rhinolophus; species Rhinolophus sinicus. The sequence goes on from NC_142517.1 coordinate 32,900,463, forward strand.
TTCAGTAAAAAAAACACGCATGAAATTTATATAAATTAGGCGCAGTCCTGATGATTGAAGATTTGTTGAAAAATGAAATATGCATGATTTCTGCTCCAGCACAGAAGCCAAATTAAAAGATAAGAAAACAGATCAATACTACAGCTTTTAGCAGAGATAATATGTTTTGAAAAAGAAAAATACACAGTGAGCTGAGATACAAAAAGACAGCTGAGAGAGGGGATCAAGTTGTAAAACTAGTGCACTGAGAATTCTTCCATAAGCAGTTAAATTTAAAATGAGACTTGAACGATTAGATGAAACTAGCCAAGTGAAAAATGGGATGAGTCATTCCAAGTGAGGATACTGATAAGAAAAGGCTTTCCAGTAGAAAATGGTACAGCACATTGAAAGAACGTAAATAATTTAAGACTAATAATTTAATTTAAGACTAAAGTAATAAGTATGTGAGAATGTGATGAGACATACTAAGACATATCAAACAATTATAATGGTTAAAATTTGTTTGAATCCTGATTTAAAGAAATCAACAATAAAAATTGCAGGACAATTGGGAAAACTGAATGAAAAATGGATATTTGAGGATATTAAGGAATTACTGTTAAGGTGTTTATGTATAACAACTGTGTGATGGATAAGTTTTTATTAAAGCCATATATTTTACAGATATATGCTAAAGTAAATATGAATGAAATACCCTTATGTTAAAAATTCTCTAAGACACAACACAGCAGCAATGCAGGTAGGGATGTAGGGGTGTAGGGAATGTAGGTGAACAAAAATTGATAATGAGCTGATAATTTTTGAAGCTGAGTGACAGGCAAAAAAAAATGTTCATTATACTAGTGCCTTATATGTTTGAAATCTTCCATTATAAAAAGTTAAAAAAGAAAAAGAAAAGATTAAAAAGGTGAATGTATACTAAAAATGTAGGGCTTGAAACTACTGTGGTTATAATAAAATGTTTATTTTTTTATATATTTCATTATATATTTTCATCCCCTAAATACTCTTTTTAAACTTTAAATAACATGTTTGCTTGATATTTCAATATGCAATGATAAGAGAAATAAACCTTTGATACCTAACTTTACTGCCTTAATTCCACCAGCCATTCTGCATTATTCCCCTTCAAACTCCTGATTAATTCTCCTTCAATCATTAACCATACCCTCTGAATATTCTTCTATTTCTTTCTATTTAAATTCTATATATTTTAAAGGCTCATAAAAAACTCATATTTTCTAAATATAAAGAATATCATAAGTCTTTATATTTATTATGATATGTAGATAGTTTTAGATTCCATCTATGTGTTCATCATTTATCTGTTAATGCATCCATTTACTGATCTCTATACTCTTTTTATCTAACTATAATAATAATAATAATAATAAAGGAATTACCATGTAGAAGTGATTAGGGTTGGTTGTTTTATTACACTTCTATCAATAATAGAAATTAATCATGCTATTTAGGGAAGATAACATTGGGATCATTTGGTCATTTGGTTCAATCCCTCCATTTGTTAGAATAGTAAACCAAGACTAAAAATAAATAATTTGCCAAAAGCTATGTGGCTACTGAGTTGTTTTCTAAAATCATTTTAAATAACTTTGATGCCAGGGTAGAAGTCTTTTAGAAAAATTATATTTGAAAGGTCCTTCAATCACAAGCAACACTTTAACAGCTGGAAACTCCAGAAAATGGAATACAGTAACTCAAGGCTTAGGAAAAAAAAAAGTGTTCTAGAAACAAATTTGACTTTGACTTAAGATAGCATTTACATAATATAATAGGTAGTAGAAAACAATTTAACTATATACTAAATGGAAAGAAGCTAAATTAGGCTTCAATAATTGTCCTTTATTGAGCCAAAAATTATTCTGCATTAATGCTTCGGAGAGAGCATAATTCAGCATCCAATGGGCCTAGATGCAAACTCTGTCTCTGCCACCTGTCACTACATGAGTTTAAACTGTTTTGTGTACTGATTGAATGAGGTAAATATTGTGTAATGTCTTGTATAAATAAATAGTATGCTTTATAACTACTATAACAACTATTGTAGCTGTTACTACTATATTATCATAACTTATCATATAGGTAGCTAAATAAACAAATTGCTGATATTAAACAAGTTTGCTCCTAACACACATTTTAGAAAAGTTGGTTGGGCACAGGTAATAGAGACCATTGAATTGCATCATAATTCACTTGGATTTTTATACATTTAGGGCCCACAGTAAATGTTTTACAAAGTGAATGGATTTATGAATTTAATATTTTAGAAAATGTATCCAGTGATACTAAGCAAGATTCAAGGCTACTAAATAGAAAACTATTGGTATAGTCTATGAGAGACTTAATTAACAGGAGTATTAAAAAAAGTGACTATGATAACTGAATTGAATACATAGATGTTAGTTGAATTAGAATTGTAGAAAAAGGGCTAAAATAGTTTTATGTTTCTGTTTAGGCAATGAATCTAGCTAGCCTAAGACAATATTTTAGACATGAAATATTTAATTAGGTTTAGTCAACTTATTCACATCATTAACATTGAAAGAAGGAGCAAGTGTGCTTTCTTGACTGTAATTGATGTAAATATTGTATCGTTTTCAAGAATTTAAATCAGAAAGGTCAGCTTTTTTTCCTGTAGATATTGTGAATGGGTACAAGTAAATGCTAAATTATTTTGAATGAAAAATAAATATTTTTTAGACATTATTTCTTAGGTCATATATTGAGAACTTAAAATAAAGGCAGAAACATCCCTGAAAAAGTGATGCTGCCACATTCTTAACAAGCTTAAATATGCTTAAACACACACCCTCTCAAAGTAGGGTGTAACTGAATATGCACCTCTTTTTACAGGTTCCCATGAGGAGTCATAATGATAAGATATAATGTAACAGTCAAAGGTACATTGATTTCTTTAAAGAAATAAGAAACTATGTTATCATAGTGTATTTGTTTTGTGATGCTACCAAAATTCACATTTTCATTAAGATAAAATCTGTTTATGAAAAAATGAGTAACCCAATTATCTCATCCCATGGAAAAAATTATCACTACAACACAGAAATCAACAGTACTCATAAATATTTTAGTCAAGCTACATCTCTGCTCTTTACTTATCAATTTACCTACTTAAAGCTGTCGATACTCATTTTCTTTTGCTCTGTCTCAATGAAGATAAAAGGATGACTAGTCACTATCCACTAGATTTTAAAAACGCATTAAGAATTCACATATGTGTCTAAAATTGTTTTATAATTTGTTTCATTAATAATTCATTTATCCTTTCCCCCCTTTGTTAATAATATTTGCCTATCAGAGCTGAATTTTCCAAGAGCTCTTTTTCTAAAGTGTATTATTAATAAAATAATAATGAAAAATGTATTTACTACTTTTGATTCAATAAATATAAGAAACCATCTAAATATTTACTTTAGGTACTTTTAAAAAAATGCCATTTTCTTAATAGTAAGTCATTAATAGCATAAAATATAAAACATTCCATTATAAAGACCCACAAAAAACATTTTATCGAAAGAAAATTCTTAGAGATTGAAAAGTCATAGGAAAGGTAGTTGTTGTTTTTTTCTACACTATCTGAAAAAGAAACAAAAATTATTCTAAAGTACAACTAGAGCATTTCTAGAAATATAATTTTATTTTTATTAAGATATGCTTAGCTTAAAGAGGCCAGTTAAATGACACAAGCCAGGAGAAACTTACTAAATGGATAGGTTTGTCCTAAACTAAAGGTACATTCTTTTTTTTTTTTTTAATTAAAGGTACATTCTTATTCTTAATCCAAATCAACTCACAATTCTTTATTTTTTTATCTTTTCTTTTCAAGAGAAAAACCTATTGTATGTGATGAGGAAGAGGATATTTTCTCTCTCTCTCCACAGCAATAACTGTTAAACATGCAATACTTTTATTGTTTAATCATACTCAAAATAACTTCACACCCCTCAATTTAACTCAGAATAATGATAATGGTTATAGCTATAACTTGGACTATATCTACTGCATATGCTAAATGAGTTTTTGGTAGTAAATCTGAGAGGCTTTTTAAAAAAATCATCATTTTACAAAAGAAAGTGAATCACAGAAAAGTTACAACTTACCCATAGGCGCATAACTAGATTGAATCAGATCCCAAATTATAACTGACTCTTTGATTCTAAAGTGGGCACCTAGAACCAAGCATTATGCAGGTTAGTGTTTAATTGGGAGAAAAAAATAAAAAGATAAAGATAACACATGGAAAATGAAGCAGCAACTAAATTAAATTGGAAAACCAAAGTAAAAGAAGTAGAAATAAGTATCTCATAATCCCTCATATTTTATGCAGGTGACCATTTTTCCTAGCATTCATTTAAATGTCCTTTATATTCTACTGAAAAAGAAATTCTGAATCAGACAGAAGACCGCATACATCATGACTGGGAAATTACTTGTAAATTTTATAGACAAGTGTGGCATTCATTAAAGTTTTAAAAAGTCTTGCACTTTAGTGCATTTACAATATGTAAATGATGAATTGTGCTAGTAATTCTTTCAACCCATTTCACAGCGGTTCTTACTTGACCTCTTAAATCGTCACTAGAATTTTTTATAGAGAGAAAAAGGCAAAAACTTTGTAAAAAATTTCCATTCAGCATACAGTGTTTAACCAAGCTGATTTTTCATTATAAAAGGCATACATAATAGTTACTAATAGTTCTTCTTATTATTATTATTATTATAACTATTATTAACAATTCTCACTATTATTATTACTACTAATAGTTCTCACAGTGCCAGCCATTGTGCTTAGTGATAAACATACATTTATATACCTTAAATAAAGCAAATTAGACATAAAATATACGTTATTCTAGAGAGGTGCTAGCTCAGGCAAATTTCAGTGAGTTATTAGGTTGGTTCAAACGTAATTGCGTTTTATGCATTTATTTTTAACCTTTGAAACGGCAATTGCGTTTGCACCAACCTAACACTATTTGATATCACTCATGATGCAAAAACTTTATAATAGCAAATGAATTAATTACTAGAATATTTTAATAACTAACTTTGGTCATGAAAAGGACAATTTTCCTTTTTTTGTCCTGTATATACTGTGACTCTTGAGCAAAAATTAAATTGTATTATGTGTTTTTCTACTCTCCAGATCATCATTCATACAAACTTGTGTTCAATAAATGTTTATTGAACAAATGACTCAACCAACAGATTAAGTTGTTATGATATTGAAAATTATAGATTGGTAAATGAATGCTTAATTTGAAATTGAAATCCCTGAATATGAAACCTTTCCTATAATTTTTAGTCATGAGAGTTGGAGAAACCACTGAGACTCTGTGATTCTCTGATTTTAATCTAACAAATGGGGTCACCAATGCTAAATCTCAAGAATGCTATGAGAATCAAAATGAGACAATACAAGCAAATTAATTTTATTAACTTCAAAATTATGGCTATGGATATCTGGGTTCTCATTTATTTTGATAATTCACAGAAATGACACAAGCTATTATAACACATATTACTATCTCAGTTAACATGAGTCAGATTCTACAGGTACATACATGACAGCAATGGCACAGTACAATAAAGAACAGAATTAAGCAATTTATATTTTGATCTGATTTTGTTATTACAATTTATATCTTTTCTATACCATTATCTTTGCAACTTAGATTCTTCAATTGTAAAATAAGAATGTAATACTAGAATATTTCTATATTTTCTCAATTCTACTAGGCTCTTAAGGATTCATTAGTGGACATAGTAATATTTCAACTGTGCCAGCATTGGCACCTCTAAACCCCTGTGTTGTTAAAGGGTTAACTGTGTGTATATATTGTGTTAAATGATCAGCACAATATGTCTAGTTAACATCCATCATCACACATAGTAGTTATAATTTTTTTTCTTGTGATAAGAACTTTTAAGATCTATTCTCTATTCTACACATTTATTTCTGTGATTGCTATCACAATAGACCAGTGCTCTCACCTTTTACTGCGGGGCACACCAAATGCCATCAGTGCAGTACTCACTGTGGTGTTTACTATAGTGACACTGCCAAATCCATTGTCCTCCACGTTTTTCAGTGTCTCTTTTATGAAATACAATGTTCTCAGGACCAGGACAAGTTTTGCTTCTTATGAGCAAGTCACATTAATTTTTGAGATAATGACACTGAATTACACATCTGATTATGCATTTTTCCCTTTCCTTTAGCTGTTAAGAATATCAGAGACAAATATTTAGTCTGCATTCAATAAATATTGTAGGAAATTATGAGCATATTTCTAAAGCAAATCTTTTCTTGGTTTCTAATTGGTTTTTTGTTTGTTTGTTTTTATTTCTCTCTCTCGCGCGCGCGCGCTCTCGCTCTCGCTCTTTCTCTTTCTCTCCACCTCCCTCCATCCCTGACTTTCTTTCTTTCCTTCCTTCCTTCCTTCCTTCCTTCCTTCCTTCCTTCCTTCCTTCCTTCCTTCCTTCCTTCCTTCCTTCCTTCCTTCCTTCCTTCCTTCCTTCCTTCCTTCCTTCCTTCCTTCCTTCCTTCCTTCCTTCCTTCCTTCCTTCCTTCCTTCCTTCCTTTCTTTCTCCCTTCTTTATTTCTTTTACCTTTGTGTGTGAATGTGTATACCCACGGTAAATTATCTTTCTTAGTTTTTACTTCTATTTATTCTCTTTTTATTTTCTCTTTATCTGCATGTGTGTGTGTGAAAACATTGTAAATTATCTCAGTAATATCTGCCTATTAAGAGATTCCGTTTTGACTTACATAAACCACATCTGAAAATCAATCTTAGTTATATTTTAATCACCCTTAATTTTAGATCAAACAAAATGATTATGCTTAGCCACTAGTTTTATTAGACTTTTGGGGGCATTTAACAACTTACCCCCTTCATTTATGGGAATATGTTATTTATAATATGTCTACCTTTAGACTCACCATCATCTCTGAGTCTCCTTCTCCTGAATTATTGTCATTTAGAACAATTACAGAGTCTCTTGGGATTCTGATGTCAAAGTGAAAAAATAATAGTAAGCATGTAAATGATTAAAATATATTTATGGTAACAAATATTTTCAGAAAAAAATTAAGTTATCTGCATTTGCTTATTTTTTAGATGGCATAAAAAGCCTTTAAGTCAATTAAATGGTTATGTGGAGGACAAAAATAAAAATTAGGAAACAGATACAAATCACTTAGAGAAATGCAAAATTCCAGGTTCAGAGCAGGAAATGTAGAATTATCCCTAGCATGGTTTGTTTATTTGTTTGTTTGTTTGTTTGTTTGTTTATTTGGTTTTGGTGATGAAGTTTGGTTGCTTTTTATCCTTAAAACCAAGGAATGCTATCAAGGTCACTGAGGTCATGCTAAATGGATACATGAACCAAATTGAGGAGGGTGATAGGAGAATTTGAGCACAGGCTTGTATTGTGGCAAACATTCATTGCAATATGAACCTCACAAATATATATCTCATCCATAAACCTCTGTTCCCATAAGCCACATTCAGAAACCAAATAAGTTGCCAATGGTGTTAATTCCCAAGAGCTACAACATGAAATCCCCTCTCCCAATTACTCTTACATAAACGAAGGAACTGCCTTTATTAACCTATCTATGCCTTTTTCTATATAATTATTTTTACCTTGCTTCAATATAAAAATATTTGAAACACCTTAAAATATATACAAGAAGATAAAAACATAACTGTCTAAAATCAGGTAAAGAAAAAAATAAGGGCAGGTAGAATTAAAATTTAAATTGCATTATCAGTTATAAGCAAGTTTTCTGAAGGAAGATAGCAAATCTTTAGGATTTGTAACTAACTATTATGATGTAGGTCATATTAATACTTAAACTGCTTTATACCCATAAGATAAAACCAGCTGAGTAATCAGCAGAAATACATTTCCTTCCACGTATATTCATGAAATAGTTATACATTTTTATTTGCTTCTTTGTTTTTATGATACGTCTGTAGAAAATACAACAAGGGGTCATTTTTTGTAACATTATACTGAGGCAGAGTTCAGCAAACTTGAACCACACATGGGCTAGGTAGCCCTCTCTGGTCATCTGGCTGAATCTAAGCATCATGTTGCACTGATCTCAAAAAGGACAGCATTATTTTCTTCAGGTTGTCCTCCCTAAATAGTATGTTTTTCAATACAGCTTTTGCTAAGGATTGAGCTATCAGAAATTCAGGGTTATTTCTCTAGGAATAGATTATACTATTTTTTATAAATTTTCAGGCTAGGTATTAAAATATCAATACCAAAGGGCAATTAAAGGTGTTCTTTAACTAAACTAGTATACTATTGACCTGGAAAGATTCCCCAGTATTTTAAGAAAGATTACATTAAGATAGTGTGTGTAAGATAGCACAATTCAATCACTGTAAACCTATCAAACAAGAAAACAACAGAACTAAATGAATAAGAAATTGAAAAGTTGGTATCTCAATGTAGGAAGATGACAGATGTTCTCGATACTTTTCTATATTGCCTGATATTTTTAAAATATTTTGATAGCATATACATTTTCTTCAGATTGGGCATAAATTTTAGTTATGATCATAATCATGGGGTTATAATATTTTATAATCCACAGTAAACAAATCCAGAGAAAATTAAAACTATTTAGTAATAATCATTATTGAAAATTTGGCATATATATATATATATATATATATATATATATATATATATATATATGTACATACATATATATATGAATTCTTTTATGGAAAAATTCATTAATATTCCAAAACTCATACTCATACTTGTTTCAGGACAAAAGCGATAAGGATTCCGAGCCTCATAAGAAGTGAGTGTCCTCAGGTCAGTTATTTGTATCAGAAAATTTAAGATAAAACAAAACATTGATGTGATATAATTAGTAAAAATTATTATCATTAAATTTTCTTGTTTTAAGTAAACCTATATGGATCTCCTAGGGATTGTAAAAAAAATTTTGTCCATATCTATATTTTATTTTCATTCACAGATCATAATATTATTATATTTTTAAAATAATGTATAGTTCATTTTCAAGTAATAGTTTACTAGTGACAGACAGGATAACATTATTTACATAATTTGTATTTCTTTTCAGTAGGGGAATATATACCAAACCACTGAAATTTCACGACCTAACTTTTCTTACTCTTAAATATCAGCTTCTAATCTGTCTTTTTTTTTTAGTGTCTGAACATAGAATGTTTTAAAAGACTTACAAATTTCATATTTTCTTGTTTAGTAGAACTTCCATATCATATTGTTCCATTCATCATTCCATTTGTTGGTAATATTCAGTATTGCTTGTTCAGTGAGTTATATTATAAATCCTATCCCTCCAATACCAAGGGAACAGTTCTGTACAAAGTACAATGGTGGACATTTAATCATAAAAGTATAAATGCATGTATACAATGTGTAATATTGTACAGGCTACTTATTTCCAATTTATGGAATGACACTGACAACTGTTAGAGAAATTGCTACCATTTGCTTTATTTTATTTATTTTAAATTTGTTACAATATATACCCAGTGATAGTTTAAAAGCTAACCAAATATTCTTGGAAATGAAACAAATTTGTGAATACTTGACTGACTCATGTAGAAGTGGCCTTAATACTCTGTCATGTTTACATGGGATTTATAAAATAGAGGATAGAGATAAGTCAACATTGTATAACAAATGTGTAAATGTTGCCTAATGCGTTAATCAAAACAAAGTTTTTCTAAAACATGCTGGATCTTGAAGCTAAAGAAATATATTTATTTAGAAAAATGATATCAGAATGACAATATGTACTATACTTGATTTAAAATATTTAAGAACATATTTTATTAACTTAAATCTGTGTTAAGAAGTCTACATTATTTCATTTAAAAATGCAAATCAATCAGTAGAATTAACTTCAACATTTCCTTTTACCCTTCTAAATCTTCTTCCATCACCTCCCACCTATATGACACTGAGCTAGGAAATAGGAAGAAAGGAACAAAAAAATTCTTCCTTTAGTTATACATTCAGATTCTGCCCCACAAGTAAGAATCTCTTTTAAGATTTTTATTGGCTGAAAAGCATTGTAAATAATCATGTAGATTTATTGTTTCAACTTACATCAGCTATTACTAAATTTTGCTTTATAGAATATTCACCCAAAATCTTAAATGTACTTTGATTCCTAAGGACACTTGTAACTAATGCATTGATGTAAAACAGCAGTCCTATTCTCAGAGATATTTACAGGAATGACCTGAAAAATTTCTTTCTGAATATATATTTTTGTGAAGATACACAGAGCACCTGTTTCTTGGAGACTCCCGTGCATATTGTCATAGCAGCATTAAATTAAAGTGGCTAAGAAATAACTCTGTAATGTTATAATGCTTTGTTTCAATATTTCATTTATATGTTGGAACACAGAATACTGTTTTATTATAACGTCAGTATTTGTGTGTGTGTGTGTGTGTGTGTGTGTGTGTGTGTACAATGTATTGGTTTGTTTGTATGTTTGTTTTGTCTTGATTTTCTTTTGTTATTCCCCAACATACTAGTTTGGGAAACACTGAAATGACATGTAGTCCATAGCTGATATCACAGTAATGAACAATCATAGATAAAAATGCGTGATGAAATAATAAGTCGCTGACATTTTAAGAATTTATATTACTTGGTTCACCAGATCTTTATGCAGTTCTAACCTCCCCAAAAGCACAATTCTAAAATACCTTTACTTGAATTCATACATCTTACTTGTTATGAAGAATATTGTCTTTTAAAACCCCAAAAAATGAAAGAAAAAAAAATGTTCTATACTAAACTTAGTTACCAAAGGAGAGCAATAGTATTTTAACCATAATTCTTGAAACATCAATCATGCTACTTATTTTTAATAGCATTTATTTATTTAAGCCTGAAAATTGTTATTATTTTAAACATTTTTGATAAAAATGTGAAAAATGCATTAAATATTTATCTTCTTTCTCTAAGGATGTAGAACATAGTTTTATAATTCCTTAATGATGCATTGCTAATTTTCAGACATTGTTAAAAAACTTTAGTATCCTCAGGAATAATTGAAATATAAATTCTATTAGATCCAAAAAATTATAATGATAATAAGTAGCTTTAGCTTCTATGCTTATACATTTCTGCATTTTTATTTTCTTTATTTTCTTTATTAAATTTAACTAATAAATAAAAGCATCTTTAAATGAATAAGGTGTTAGGTTCTAGTACCAGTTTTACCAACCACAGGCGCAAAGAGAAGTGTAGAGATGGAAGAGTACAGGAACAGAGCTTTTCAGAAAACTGACATAAGAGTGAAAGGACTTCCATGAAGATTTGAAGTGCCCGCCTATACAAAGGCCTTATATACATATATAATTTAATAACTGTTTAATAACCAGTATGGTGCGGACACTGCCTAATGAGCATAAATACTAGCCTCAGCACTAAAGCAGGATTCTAGAGATCTCTATGTAGGCCCTTTTGTTGCGCCATTATTCTTAGAGTACAGGACAAAGGCAGCTGTGACTGTCAGGGCATTTGAGCTATTTATAAAATAACAAGTATTGATGAGAGTGTGGAGAAACTGGAATACATGTAGAATGTTGGTAGAATGGCAAAATTGGCATAGCTGCTATGGAAAACAGTATGTAGAGGCCTCAAAAAAACTAAAAATAGAAATAAAAACATGATCCAGCAACCTCACTTCTGTGTATTTCTCCAAAAGAATCAAAAACAGAATCTCAGAAACAGTTGAATTCTCATGTGCCTTGCAACATTTTTCACAATAGCCAAGAATTGCAAAGAACCCATGGATGTTTGAATGAAGAAAATGTGCTATAGACATACAATGGAATATTACCTGACCTTACAAAGAAGGAAATCCTGCCATATGCTACTGCACGGGTGAACTAAATAGTATGTGAAATAAGCCAGTCACAGAGAACAAGTACTACATGATTCCACTTATATGAGATAGATAAAGTAGTCAAACTCATAGAAGCAGAAAGTAGAATGTTGGTTGCCAGCAGCTGAAGAGAGTTAGCAATGAGGAGCTGTTGTTCAATAGGTTTAGAGTTTCATGCATGCAAAGTGAGTGCGTTCTAGAGGGCTACTGCACAGCAATGTGCATATAGTTAGCAATACTATACTGTGTAGTAGTGTTCAGTTTGTTAGAAGGGTCCATCTCATGTTATGTGTTTTTGACCACAATAAAGAAAAACAGAAATGCAAAGGAAAAATGGAGGGTGGAAGGGGTAGCTAGACACTGTTTATTCAGATAATTTGTTTCCCTGAATAACATTTAAAGGCAATGCTACCACCACTATCAGGCCATTGTAGAGATAAGACGGGTTACAGTGCAATTTGGATTTGTAATTCATTAACGTAGTATAAGACTTCTACAGAGTAATAGTGAAGCAAGGTATAATGCTATTTTGTTTTAAGGAATTATCAATTTGTTTTAATAAAACCTCCTGGTTAAATCAGATTTGCTTGTGTATAGCTTTACATATTTCTCCAGTAAGATCAAAGAGGAAAGAGGTTTTTGTATTTTGTTCAGTGTTCAATTCTAAATAGACTAGCATGTACACAAAAAAACCGAAGTGACCTTTTAGCTGACAGTGTAGCTATAAAACAACACAACAAATTACTAAAAAAGAAGTCAATTTGTATATGCTTTTTTTTTTTTATCTGTGGTGAGTCTGTAATGTACAGTAGAAAGTATAAGGGCTTTGTTTCTAAAAAGACCTAGGGACATCAGATTATATATATATATATATATATATATATATATATGATTCCTCCCAAGTTAAGCTACCCTGAGACTCAGTGTAGAAGGTAATCCTTACGTTATCTTGAAGGTCACTACTCCTGCCACCTGAGCAGCAGCACTTCCACACAGGGATGACTTACACGGTGATGTGTGCATTCCCTGAAACCAGTACTCGGACAACAATTCCTTGAACCCCAAGTGACTGTCTGAACTGTCCTGTGCATTTAGATTTGAGATCCATAGATTTTTAGTAAATAAAGACCTTCTGGTTGTAACCTATTTTTTTGTTCTTTCTTATCCCCTGCCCCCCACATAGCTCAGTAGAGCAGATAAACTCTCTCTCTCTCTCTCTCTCTCTCTCTCTCTCTCTCTCTCTCTCTCTCTCTTTCTCCCCTCCCCCCACACACACAAATTGATGAAGGGTGGATCCTGATGGATTTCCAGGCCCTTTCTGACATCCAGATGGTTTCTTGCTCTCGTTTTTACATAGTAAATTCTCCAATTCTCTGACTCAAATGCATTTCTGTTACTTGCAGAGAATGGCCTTAACTCACCCTTCAGTATCTTAATATGTAAAGAATAAAAAATGTTGCCTTATTACCTTGCAGGATCATGAAACAAAATAAGTTAATCTGCTTAAGGGTCCAATAGTCCTTAGCACTATTTCAAGGTGCTCAAGAAATATCAGCTATTATTTTTTTATTTTAATTTTTTTTTTACTTAGGGTCTCTTCTAGGAAGCTAATGAGGTAAAATCAAAATTTAGCTCAAAGCATTATGCACAATAAATCTTTTACAGTCTCATAACAATCCTGCAGAAATGTATGACCTCTATTTTGAAATGAGCACCTCAAGCAAACAACTTCCCTGAACTTATTTTTTTCAATTTATACAATGAGAATGATGATTCAATAGTAGCTATTACCAAGGTTGTTGGGAGAATCACATCCAATCATGGGCAAGAGTGGCCCACAAAAACCGCAGGTGATACTGTTATGTTGAATATCATTAGATAGTCCCTTTGAACACAATACACCTTTTAAGATTTGATTTTTAATTCCTTTTGGGAACTGGAGAACATGCCCCACATATATCTCAGAGCTTCTGTTACATCAACTTGTCCTTTTGCAGCCTGGAGATTGTTTCAGTGCCTTGTACCTATCAGCCTATCAAGGAGGCCTTAGAGCTCTGACATTGTCCACTAAGCTATTGTCGAGAAGACGGAATGGGGCCAAGATTTATTCAACCCCAGAGAGAAAACTGAGACTCAGAACCAGGTTTGGGGGTTTCCTTTTGAAGCTGGAGTTTGAGAAGGGAAAATGAAGAACTGAAGTTAGTTCATAGAGATAATTACTTTCAGTGAGAGAATATATCCTATTGTAAAACATTTCTGTTCCTTAGGGGAAAGAGGGCAGTAAACAATGGGGAATATGTCTCAAGAAGAGGGACCAACTGACCTGGCAAATTATCGACCTCTATAAATAATTTCCAAAGATTCTATAGAGATCTGTGGACACTCATAGTAGATGCAAAGAGAAAGTTCATGGAGAAAAATATAGTGCAGAAATTGAGGACCTAACTTTCTAGAAGAAGGGATCAGCAGGAAAATTACTATAATTTTTCCAGCAACATCATCCTTATCTTTTCTATTATAACTTCTAATACATTTAGAGCAAATTTATTGCAGGTTTCACAATAACTCTGCACCTCATAGCTATTCAGTAGAGTGATTTCTCAGGTTCTGAGTATGTGATTCAGGTAAGTGAATGAGACAGTCTTATGCCCTCAATCTAATCTCCTCCTCCAACAAATTAAACAACATAGTAATTGGTTCAAAAGTTATTTTTTATTAGTTATGTCTTCAATTATAGGTGTAACCCCATCAGACTCATTAATCCACACTATTTGTGCTGTCACTCTATCATAGTGTTCATATGCTCTTCCATTATTGCATTTTTCTATAATTATAGGGGCATCCTTTACAAAAGAAAAAGAAAGCCGTTAGAAAAATAAATTATATTTTCAAATGAGGAATTTTAATTAATACAATTTTTACCCTTTCCATAATTTTGACTTATTTTTGGCCATAGTTATGCATATCTTCAGCAAATTCAGGAAGGTCTATGAATTTTATTTAATTATTAGTGAAGTGTTTTGTGCCTTCCATGTACTCAATATCAGCGAGCTGAACAACCTGAAAGGCAATCGTGTATTTCAGTAATCAATAGTATTTACATGAGATTTAAGATATTCAATATAATATATACATTTCATAGTTTTGGATTCATGAAAAATGCATATATTTCTTTCAAATTGTTTCTAGTAAAGATCAATCGTAGCATCAAAGCATTCTTTAACTGAAGGTTTTTCAAAATTTTAGCAACATTGCTATATCATTTGTTTCACAGGATGTCATAAACATTTCTCCAGGGGGTCAAAGTAATTGTAACTGAATTAGAAAAATATGCTGTGAGGGTTGGCATTATCACATAAGAAATCACACATAAATATAAATAAAACATTGCATTTTTATCATTTCTGAATATGTTCTCCAAAGTCATGAGAATCATCATTGGAAAGTTTAGTTTGTAATACTAATCAGAATAAACTAGAGGTCCAATGCTACTGTCAAAACTAAATCATAAAATAAATGAAACAATTACATACACACACCTGCACTCATTCATCTTTATCATCTTATCTAAAGTTTCTTCATATACCATATTTAAAAATTCAGAATTGCAAAAAGCTGTCCTCCAAAGATAAGTCCAGCTCTTATATTATGAGAACTAGTCCTGAGTTACAGCTGTTCAGCTAGTGACTATAGTTTCCTGCATCCAGGAATGGTCATCTGACTAGATATTTCCAACCTAATATGTACTGAAGTGATACGTTTTGTTTCTGTACTGAGGTTTTTTAAGAAATGGTTATGCCTTTCTCAGTCGATTTATATTTCTCAAACAAGAATTCTGTTTGTAGTTTAGCCTCTATAAACGGTTGCATTAATTATGGTAGTACTAGCCATTGTAGAAAAAGCTTAGTGACTTCATTTGTTCCTTGCTTTTATTGCATTCCAATATGATGTTTCTTCTCTGTCTTCGTTACTGGATACTTTTCCTCTTACTGATCTATAAATGTTGTAGTGTTCCAAGACACAGCCCAGGGCTGCATCGATTTTTCACATGATCTCATAACAACATTATGGTTTTAAGAATCCTCTATGCTCTGATGATTCCCAAGCAATATCGCTAGTCCCCCTCCAGTCTCTGGATTCAGTCTATTGCCCACTCCACATCTCCACTTTGACTTTTAATAGACAATTGAGACATACAGTAAAAAACAAACTTTAGATTTTCTATTTTCATCCAGCCACCTACCCACAATTGCTCCATTCCAAGTCTTTCAGAACTTAGTGGCTGACATTGTTTCCATTTCTCAGGTCATATAACTCCAGGAACCCTCTTTTGTTTTATAACTCATATTCATCTCTCAGTAAATCCTTCCTTCTAGCTATACTTTATTAAGTATATGAGTAGTCGGATTTCAACCTCCAAATTACACCTTAATCCAATCAACTTTGATTATTGCAATACTACTAGTAGCCTATCCACTCTGCTGCATGCATCCTTGCTCCATCTAATTATTTTCTTTCATAGCTCTCAGATGTTACTTACCTGCCCACAAACATTCAATGCCTAGCCATTAAGGTCAGAGTAAAAGTCAAAGCCCTTAAAATGATCTCCACTAACTAACACAACCTTCCCAGCCTCCTTTCTTCATTACCTCATATACCAACAGCTATATTTACCAATCACACAAGCCATGATCACCCAAATATCATCTTTGTTCTTGCTGGTCACTGTCTGTAAATTCTCTTCCCTAGATGCCCAAATGCTTCACTTTCTACAGGTCACTAGGCAGATGTCACTTTACCAGAGAAACCTTCCCTGCAACTTTACACTCTAGTAGGAGTGTGTTAATAGGAGAGGTGATGGGTCATTTAAACCTGAGGCACAATCTGAAAAAGACCACAGCCTTCTTTTCTGTTAACCACTTCCAGTATACAAGGCTGAAAGAAAGATTCAGTAGAGTGAATGAAGTGAAAAGCTACTCTTTAAATGTACATAGCTCCTGAGGTATTGCCATCATACTGTGAATTCTTATAACTGAGAGAACAGTTTTAAAGAAAAGGCAAATGCAATAATAGTGGCTAAAGACAAGCTAAATGAAATTAGAGAATTTGGAAGTAATGTGTGATGAAAAAGAAGGAAATTGTCTTGACTTCTTGTGAACTTGCTAAATCCTTAGACGGTGCTTTAGAGTTGGGGAATGTCATATTCAAATGTATTTATAATTTTAAAGAAATTATTTTCTGTTTATTTAGTATATTGTTGTACTTACTGTTTTGTTTTCATAATCTGTGCCAATTTAGATAGTTATTGTCATGATAAATTTGTTCTCCTTACCCACCTTTCTAGAGTGTATATTTATATTGTTTAAAAAGTCATAGTTTAGGGGTGGCCAGTTAGCTCAGTTGGTGAGCGTGGTGCTAATAACACGAAGGTTGCCAGTTCGATCCCTGAATAAGCCACTGTGAGCTGTGGCCTCCTTAAAAAAAAAAAAAAAAAAAAAAAAAAAAAGTCATGGTTTAAAACTACAGGTTTAATCTTTTATAGTTTCCAAATATAATTTCTGATATATTAATCTCTAATATTTTTCAGAAAATTCTGTAGTTATCTCTTTCTCAGCCTCCTATATTCACTTTCTTTTTAATTTTTTCCCTAGTAATATTTATCAAAAAACTTAAATGATAACATTGAGAATAACACAGAAATTTGATATTTTATATAAAATATCAAACATCAAATTTCCTTATCCTGTTAAGGAAATAGCAAAATATCTCAGATTTTAGAATAAAATTGCCTACCAGAAAAAGAAATAACTTGTATGTTTTCTATACTTGCTTTCTAAGTGATGATAATAAAGTTCAGATACATGTTTGAAACTAAAGGAATGTCATATTAAAAATAATTTGCAAAACTTTGTTGTTACTTTTTCTAATCACTTTAATGCTGAATGTACTGTCAGTGACTTCCACAGATTACTGGGTGCCAGAAACTTCTGATCCACTAAACTCTTTAACATATTGATGAAGGACTCTGTGTCTTTGTTATTAGGATCTATAATATAAAAAACATAATGTATACCATAATTTTATTTATAGTTGGATATTTGCTGTTTCCCAATGGTTATATGTTCATTAATTAAATATAGAACGAGAGCGTCATATACCTAACATATACAATTAGTAAATTAAAGTCAATTGCAGCCAAAGGAATGCATATTAAAACTATAATACATGTAATTTTTAAAGTTTTTAGAGAAACATAATCACTAAATTTGTTCTAAATTTCTGGTGAATCTATAGATAAATTTTTCTAAAATGTGTGTCATTTTTTAGTTAAACTAAACTTAAGTTTTTAGATATATGTTAGAATATTTTTAAATACTTCCCATACATTTTAGCATAAAAATAATTTAAATTTATGTTGCTCTATGTGATTTTTGCAAATCAGAATTCTCTCTTTTCAAAGCACACTTACTTTTGATGGAATTTTGTTCCTGCTGACATTACCATTGCCTGACCTGTGTAAATAAGTATTTACCAATGTTTATATATAACACCCTAATATTCTTTTTCAATTTCACTAATCATATTTGTTTTTCAGGTTTCCCCCCCACCCCGAAAAAATAGATTTACAACAGTATTGAAGGCATTCAGATAGTTTCACATTACACAAGTATTATTTCTTCATTTTCACTTGCTAAATTTAAGAAACAAAAGGATTGATGTAGAAGAGGGAAAAGGGGATTGTTCGGACTAACCCCCAGCTGTTCCAAGATTTGTGCCTGCGAAGCCTCAAGCAGAAACAACACACCAGGTATCTGAGTGGGAGACAAAGGTGTTTTGATATTTACAGATGGGGGAGAATCTCCAGTGGTGGCAGACAAGAGGAGCAATGATCCGCATGCAGGCAGAGAACAGGCAAGGTTATACAGGTACAGCAAAACAAAGAGCATTTTATGGGAGAAATCATCTAGCAGGCCCTGCTCGTAGGTACACAGTGTACCAAGAAGCTGGGAGACCTTGACTGCTGGCCAGCAAACAGAACTAACTGATAAGCAATGTTCCCATAGAGTCGGGAGACCTTGACTGCTTGCCAGCTCATCTGTGGGCCAGGTCCCTACAGGGGTCAAATATATGGTGATGAAAGAGAACTGATTCTGGGTGATGAACACATAATGTGATATATAGATGATGTATTACAGAAATGTCCACTTGAAACTGATATAATTTTACTAACCAATGTCACCCCAATAAATTTAATAAAAATTTTTAAAAGATTGATGTAACAGTTTGACATATACACAATTAAAGGATCACTTTTCCTAAATAATTTTTATCTCAGAATATTTTTAATTGTCTTCCAGATGGTAAATGTATATTAAATATGTAAAAATGTATGTTATTTTATTTTATTTTTTATTCTCACCTTCTTGAAAGCATCAAGTAGATATGAATGGGAGTTAGTATAAGTGTTCAAACATAAAATGACCAGTAAGATGGATATGTAATTATTTGAAAGTTTTGTGAAGTTTATTAAAATATAATGATATTCTACTTGCTAAGTAATAATTGGTAGTAGTAGTATAATCATTTGTGGTAGGAGAGCAAAATACTCCAGGAATAAAATATAGATGTTTATTTTGAATCTTGATGCTAATTCTGTATATGGATACATCACCTGGAACTGTAAATTCTTAAAATAAGTTTGATTTAACTAGATCAATGGTTCAACCAGTGGATAATCATAGATGCATTTGAGTAACATCTCTAAAACATTCTGCAAAATTCAGTTTGTATGTGCTTTTTTTTGGGGGGGGGAGGAATCCACATCTGTTATCAGATCCTCAAATTGTTAAGGATTGCCAAAAAAAGATAAATTTGATAAACTAAAATTGATTACCCACATGGTTCTTTTAATTTCCAAATTTTTATGAGTCAATTAAGTGGAGTCCATAAACTCCTCCTAATTTGAAATAACCGTTAATACCAAAAAGTATAAAACAATCTGTTATGAATAATTTGTACATATAAGAAAAACATAATTTAATGTGAATACTTGGAAAACCAAACCTTAAACTGGAAATAATCAGGTGTCTCTGTGTTGTGAGAACTGCACTGTTAAATATCGTTTCCAGAGTAGGTGAATGTTTCCTGCTAAATTTGGCTTCTAGTACTTGAAAGAGATTGAGAAAACAGAGAGAAAGGCTGAGAGTGTGTAAGCACCACTATAAAACTATATAATTAAAGAGAACGTCCTTTGTAAAGAAAAGTCTGTCTCACCCGCATTTGTTATCTTTTTGTCAACTTTATAGCCATGGCCGTCTGCAAAAAAGCACCAGAAATGGAAAGACTCATTCAGTGGATGCCAACAGCAGCCGTGCTGTTCACACACTGCCTGTTAAAGCATCACAAAGAATTGCATTATTTGCCAGTTTCTATTATGTCAATCTCAAATTTTCACATAGCACTTCCTTTAGTCCATGCCAATAAAAATTATCATTGCTCTGTTCCACAAAATGTGCTTTATCATGAAACTCAGTAGGGTTTGGTGGATTAAAAAATACAATTTTGTCAGAGAGCCAAGGACTTGAAGTGCAAATCTTCCACATTAGCAAATAAGTAATTTAGTTAGCATAGCTTAGGCTCAATCACCACATCTGAAAAAGGGTTACCATTTTACCTACCTTAAATGGTTAGGATAAGTATTAACTGTGATGATAGATGTGCTGACATGGTATATGGCATGCAATAAATGATAAACAAATGCTTGGACATCATAATACACTACATATAAAATTAGAACTTGGAACTTTTGTGTAATTTTTTATAAAATTCTGAACTAAAATATCTATATTTATTGTTCTTTGTTACGTAAGTAAATAATAATCAATTAAACTGCTAAAGATTAATCTTTGCAAATCAGTTGCTTTTCAGGAGAAATACATTCAGAGTCAGATTCTCATGCAAACACACCTGTGATACGTTCACATATTTACAAACCATAATGTAATAAGCAATAAGGCCTTTATGAAATAAAGTAAAATGGTTTCACGGGAGAGGAATTTATATAAATATGCACAGATACTACATCCAAATTGAAATAAAGATAAATCACAAAGATTAAAAGTAATATTTTTTAGTACTTTTAAAGTCTTCTAAAGATGAAAAAAATATTATCAGACATGGGAGGTTATTATTTTAAACATCTGGCAAGTATTTCTTTTTCATTCTTTTTATCGTCAATGTTTCAAATTAAATTCATCCACTATCTAACACATCATTACTTGTGTCTGTTGTGGGGGTAGTGTGGTGAAATGTGTGGATAAGTGTATAAAACTGTGTTCTGTCTTTTCTCACACTCTGTCTTCAAGATAAAAAAAAAAATCTTGATACATTACATTGCATTATTTCAAAACAAGTAATAAGAAACATTTGGTCTCTTATTTTGTTTTCTGGTAATAAATGGGATTATTTAATTTCATTTACCATGTAAATTTATGTAAATTTTGATAGCATCTTAACTTCTACTTCTAGTAATTTGCTTGGCAAAGTATGTTCCATAATTTATTTCTCAGTGTTTTGACCACAAAAACTGTTCTGCCAATTAAATTATGTTGTGAACAATTTCTATAAATCAAATGAGTTATATTTTTAGTTTCCACGTTTCCTGACAATATATCTGAATAATGTTGGTAAAATTAAATGAAAATGAACTCCGGACTTATAATTCCCTAAGCAGACAAAACAATTTAAGCCATATAAGCAAATCTAAATCTAGCTTATTTCATGAACATTCACAAAATTTAACTTAGGCCATTTCTTGTAAATACCTCTGATAATCATGAAAGAAATTTAAGTCACCTTCTTAAAGAGAGTATGAGACAATCACTTATAACCTATCCCCTACCATCTGGAAACCTCCCTGTAGTAACCAATCTTTGTGGTTACCATATAGCACAGTGAGACCCATAATGTTTAACATTATTTTAAAAGAGTGAAACAGTAGGCCCCACTGATGGTTTTTAATATTGTTTTAAATATTTACCAGTAAAAATAGTATAACAGTGGAACTAAAAACATGATAGCCCTTTTCATAATATTTACTTCCCTGAGACTGTTTCATGAAGACTTAATAAGTTTAAATTACACACACAGGCAATTTTAACTGGTTTTAGTCATATATGCAGTCCAGATAGTCTCATGTCCCCATTACTATCTTAAGTCTGTATCCTTGGACAGCTTCTAGCAAGAAGTCAAGTGAAGCACACATTCCAAGGACAGGAGAAAGGGTGAGGAGCTCCCAGTTGCCCAGGTTTAGCTCACAGATCAACTAGCTTTGTTCTTGATGACCTCCCTCAACAAGGGAAGAATGCTGGTGCTACTTAGAATTTAATATCATGTGCTATAAGTATCGATACAATCGTTTCTACACTGAAAAATGCAAAACCAATAATCATAGATATATTTTAAGCTAAACACTATTAAAGCTGATTATTAATTTTAATATTTAAAGTAGGGCACTGGAGCAAAGATAAAATAAATGTAGGAAAAAAGGTAAAAAAATTAAAGAGTTTTTAAACACAAAATCTTCTGTGTTGAGGATTGTTCCACAAGTCCAATCCTGTGTTTGCTGACAACCATAACAGAGATGTGCATAATTAACAGTGTCCACAATAGAAAAAAAAAAAAAAAAAAAAAAAGCTTCTTCCCAGAAGAACCACAGCTATTTCTGAAACTAAGAGCAAAGATATTTTGCCCTCCGTGGTCTCTAAAAAAGAGAGCACTGTGAAGAATATTTTCAAAGCTAGGAATTAATAAAGCAATGAGGTTCATAGGGCTGTTTCCTATTTTATCTTTATTTAGGCTGATGGTGCAATCCAAAATATTTAGAAAATTAATTCTGTGAGTAGCCACAAACGTAGTTCTAGCTGTGCAGCTTTTTATGGAATGACTTAATTCAGTTTTACAGTGTAGAAGAACAGAGAGAATGTATATGCTTCAACTATTTCTCCCTAAGTTTTATTTCCCTCATATGAGGACAGATATATTATTGTCCCTGCAGTGCATATTATGTTTTGAAGGCTCAAATTAGCTAGACCTTGGAATGATACCTCTTATGAAAATGAGGAGTCTATAATAAGCTATACATGAATCTAAGTCTAGCAAGTCTACTGAGAAGAAAGTAAAATCTTTCATCGTGCAGAACAAGAAAAGATTTCCTTCAAAACAACTTTGGATCATTTTCAGCTTATGGAAAGAAAAAGGGACGAAGTCACAAAGTTTTATGCCTTAGAGTATGGGGACAATAATAACAACCAGAAAAATTTTAAAGGCCTTACCAATTATTCCCTTGCCCATGAAAAAAAATATCTCAATAAGTCATTGACAGAAATTTTAAGCAGTTACTATGAAACTGCAGCCAAAGTTTACCAAAACTTGAGATTTTTTAGAATAATTATAATTCATTTAAAAGTAGAGTAATATCTTCTTAAAAGTTTACCTGTGTATTTCAAGTAATTGTTCTGAAAATACTATTTCAGGTAGTAATGAAATAGCATTATCTTGCTTATTTGTTAGCCCTCTGTAAAATTCCAAGAAAAATTATGTTCTGAACCAGGGTTTCTCAACCTCAGCACTAAAATGTCCCCTGGGAACAAAACTACCCCCAGTTGAGAATAGCTGTACTATACCAATCTGTTTTGCAATAAAATGTTATAATTTAATTATAATTTTAATTATAACAATTTATTTAATTTTCCTCTAAAATTTGTTTTGTGTACTTCTTATTCATAATATAGACACAACAGAAGTGTGAAGTCAATAAATTCATAGTGATTTAATGAAATACTAATCAGTAATATATGTCTTAATTATTTCAGAAAATACATTTTGTTTGAGAAGTATTTTTCAAACCATTTTTACATCTTGGAAAGTGCAGATTATTCCTACTACTCTATGAAGTTAGCACAACAATGGTAATTTATAAATAAGATGTGACCCATGTTGAGTGGGCCCAAACTTCTATTACTCCATTAATATGAATTAAGAAATGCAGAAATAATGTGTGTTAGAACTTCAAAACACAAAATAAAAGTGATAAGCTTACCTCACAGAGTAGGGTTTTTCTAACATTTTGTCACTCTGAACTAAGGCTGCCAGAATAATGGTCAAGTGAACAAGTATCCTTATCTATTAATAGTTGGCATAGTTACTCATACTGCTGTTACCAAATCTATCAGTAGAAAATATTAACATTTTTATTAAAAGATTAAAATTTATCATGGCATTAAATAAGGCTGCCATAGACAAATCAGTCTATCAAGCTTAATGTTGATTTCTTTGTGGTTTTTACCTCACTCATTTTTTAAATTTATGTTTTAGCAGTTGCTTTACTAAAATAACTATAGTAAAAACATATAAAATGCTCTTTTATGCTTTCCTTTCAAAAAACATAAAAAGCATTAAAGATCTCATTTTGGGATTGTAAATAAATAAATTAATTCAATGTAGGAAAAATGTCTTTAAGAAAAAAAAAAGGGGCGACCCGGGTGGCTCAGTTGTTTAGAGTGCCAGCTCTCGACAACAAGGTTGCGGGTTCAATTCCCGCATGGGATCATGGGCTACGCCCCATGCAACTAAAGATTAAAATTGGCGACTGGACTTGGAGCTGAGCTGCGCCCTCCCCAACTAGATTGCAGGACAACTAGTTAGAGCTGATGGACCCTAGAGAAACACACTGTCCCCCAATATTTCCCAATAAAATTTAAAAAAAAGAAAAAGAAAGGAAATATTTTACTAAGAAAACATTGTAGGATAAAATTAAGTAGTCAATTCAAAATCACTTTAGAGTGAACTGGGAGAAAATGGAGTAATCTTTCTTTATTTGGAATCTGAATCATTGAAAAATTCAAATAACGAGATACATATTTTTCACCACATCATCGCAAGCTAGCTAGATAGACCTGACATTTTCTCACATAATGTGAATTAGTGTTTAATGACTAAAGGCAGATTGATCTATTTCCCTTTTAAAATTTCTCTTTCAAGATCTATACAGAGAACATAGATACTTTCATAATCACAGTTCAACACTTGGTGGTGCCTGCATTCGTTTAGCAATTCACATTTAGTATATGGCCCCAATCAGTAAATTTCTATATATGTGGAAACCTACCATCACAGCCAGAGTCTACAATGTTGACAAAGAAGCATGATTACATCCTGAATGGTCTCCTGCATTAAGTAGTTAATCAATTAACTCAATTGACATAAAATGTGTCCTCACCGTGTGCCCAGCACCAAATAGTTACAGAAGATGTATGCACGATGGAATACTACTCTATCATAAGAAAAGATGAAATAGTGTCATTTGTGACAACATGGATAGATGATAAGCAAAATAAATCAGGCAGAAAAAATTGAGAACCACATGACTTCACTGATATGTGGAATATAAAACTGAAAGCAACAAAGGAACAAGACAAACAAATAAAGGAAAAAAAAGAAAGAAAAAAAACACAACTCATAGACACAGACAATAGTAGTGGTTACCGGAAGGTAAAGGGGGAGACGGGATAGTAGAAAAGGGTAAACGGGGTCAAATATATGGTGGTGAACTTTCTGAAGCAGTTCTGGAAGTCCTCTTTCGTGAGTGTCTTTAGTTGGGCTGACGTGGCTCCCTCGATGTCCTGAATCATTTTGACTTTGGGGAAGAGCCAGAAGTTGCATGATGCTAGATCTGGTGAATAAGGTGGATGAGGACACACCATAATGTTTTTATTTAACAGAAATTGACGTAAACCAGATGCGATGTGTAACACAAAGCATTGTCATGATGGAGGATGATTTATGGCACACTTTAAAACACACCTTCTCTCAACTGTAGCTCACACCTAACTGCACCGAACAAGTTGAAACTTGTCACACACTGTTACTAAGGTTCAATGCACCACTTCCCATATTGAAGATCCCTGCCTTTCCACTGGATGGCAGTTGGCAGCAGCATTCACTATATTTTGTGATCACAACAGAAAGGCTCCATGTCACACATCACTTCTGGTACGGCAATTTCTGTCAAATAAAAACATCAAAATGTATCCTCATCCACCTTATTCACCATATCTGGCACCGTGAGATTTCAGGCTCTTCCCCAACCTCAAAATGACCATGAAAGGTAAATATTTTGAATTGATTTG
The DNA here is from genome assembly GCF_057876585.1 of Rhinolophus sinicus. NCBI lineage: Eukaryota > Metazoa > Chordata > Mammalia > Chiroptera > Rhinolophidae > Rhinolophus > Rhinolophus sinicus. The sequence continues at coordinate 32,926,629 of NC_142517.1, forward strand.
GGACACTGAGGCAGCCAAGACAGCGTAACTAAAGACACTCACAAAAGAGGACTTCTAGAACTGCTTCAGATAGTGTCAAGAATGATGGGATAAGTGTGTACAAAGCAACGGGGAGTATTTTGAGGGGTGTTAATGGCAATGTACCTTTTACTGTAATACTTTTTTTTTTTAATTTAAACATTCACCATAGCTTTTGATCACACCTTATACATATAAAATACACAAAACAGCATAAATAAAAATTGTGAAACAGAAGGAAAATAAGGATTAGACAAAGCAGAGTCAGATATAACTAAAATTTACAGAGTTCTATGCCTCTTCCTTTCATTAGGTGTATATTTTGTACAACCTTTCCTTTTACCAGCCAATTTGTGAAAGGACAATTTTGTAACCACATGACTTTTTACAGAAATAAAAATATATTAACTGTGCAGAAGAAATACATGTATACAAACAGAGATAATAGTTTTCCAATGATCCACATGAAAGGCACAATGTTATGTAGTAATAAATGGTCTTCTCAGCACCCTTGAAATAAACACAACTACTTTCATGGTTTTTTTTTCTTATAATTGAACTCTGTATAGGCTAATTTTATTCACTAAGGCATATTTCAGAAGATCTATTCTGAGAGGTATAGTAATGCACTACCCGTATGCATCTGGTTCCCATAACATCTTATTCATCATATATTTCTGCAAATTCCACTACACTGAAGTTCCATGAAGGAAGTTACTGTATCTTATCACAATTAGTGCCATAAGGAGTTGTACAGAATTGAGAAAATATTTAATAAGTTTTCAAAAGACAAAAATGCTTGATATTTAATTTCTTGAAATGTCAACTTTATAATCACAATAGACTATGGGTTAAAGAGAAGTTCTTATTAGTTAATTTAATAACTTGTTTCTAGGTCATTTTAATAATTGCTTTATATGACTTGAATTTAAATTCCCAATTCAATAATCCAAGGATTATTCTCTTTTCTTAATAAACAAGATGCAACATCTCTATCATTCAAAATCCAACCAATCCTAATACTATGGTTTAATCAAAAAGTTAGGTTCTTTCTTATTACTTTTAACAGCTAGTACCTGGTCTTTACTATCAAAAGGAACTATATATATATCAATATATCAAAGATGCTGATGACCAAAGTACCTAAAACTGATTAAATTGATTCTGTCTGATTAGGCTTTCAAATAGGCTAGAAAAAAAAACAATAAAATATGTCTTAGAAACTGTTTTTTTTTTACATATTTGAAATATTTCTATCGACCTTATAAATTATCTGTTAGGGAAGATGAGATTTCAAAATTTTATCCCTTCACTGACCTTTATCTTACCTGCTTAGTGATAAGCTCTGGGTTATCTCAATATTAGTCCCCACTCTTTGTCCAATCTGTCATTCTTTAGCTCCATACCCTGCTTTAATTTTGTTCGTAATACTGTCACTACCTCATCTTTTATTTTATACTAATTTTTATGTTTATTTATTTTCTGTCTTTCCTTATTAGAATGTAAGTTTCATGAGGACAGGGATTTGACCCCCACTCCCCCCACCCCCTGCTTTATCTCTAACACTAAGCAATACCTGGAATGTAACAATCAACAATGTTTTCCTCAACAAATATGTACAGCTCACTGCTGAAACTAGATCTTTACATGATTTAAATTTCCTTTTTTATCCTAACATCCTGCAATACAATGTATTCTCATTTTTTTCTCAAGTTAGTCATGCTTTTTTTCCTCTTGAGTTTCTTAATTTATTAAGTATCTATTATGTGTTCTTCTCAAACTCTCCAACAGAATTACTAAAGCCCATTCAATAATTTTTTAGCATTGTTGAATGCATCAAGCAATTTCTTTTATTTTTTTACAATGCCCAAACTGGTGCTCTATTTACACGTTGGTCTAACCTGGTTTCTCAATAGACCAGTTGTATAGCTGCTGTCCTGGTCTTACTGGGAATTCCCTTTGCCTATTCTCTGTGTCGTATTCCTTGTTTCCATGACATTTCTCTTTATTCCCCTGTTTTATGGAGCAAACCCTTCACTTCTTCCTGGAAAATAGACATGGTATTATAAATGTGGCAAACTTCCTCTAGGGTGGCTCCCCAGGATCCTCACCACTTGGTATCTATGACTTTGAGGAATCTCCCCTTGACTTGGGTGGACCTGTGACCAACTTCTAACCAATGGACTATAGAAAATATATAGGATAGGATGTACATTATTATATACTACTGTTGAAGCATCAGTCTTGCTGCAGTGTCTCTCTCTGTCTCTGCTGTCAACAACCATGTGACTGGAGATGTGGATGCTTTCCTAGCTCAGCTTCCAGAGGAGAATTAATCCCTGGCCAACACCTTAATTGCAGACTCGTGAGACCCTGAGAAGTTGTACCTCAGCTGTGCTTGGACTTCTGATTCACAGAAACTGAAATAATTAACATGTTTTGTTGTAAACTGCTTAGTGTTTTGGTAACTTGTCATAGGTCCTAGAAAATTAATACAGTAGGTAACTTTGTGAATCCATATGTGTCTGAAAATTTTCTTTCTACCTTAACATATAATTTTGGATTGGCAAATCTTAAATTCTATAAAATAATTTTCTTCCAGAATTTGTAATAAATTTTGTCATTGTCTTTTAGCATTCATTGTTGTTGAGAAATACAATTCTATTCTAATATCCAATAATGAATTTATGCTTTCTTCAGTCTGCTAAGTCTGTAATAATTTGTTTATATACTTCACAACTTCCAAAAAATGTTTTTATACCTCTCACCTGGTGCTGTCTCCTTTATTTGTCCTGTTCTTGTGTGTTTATAAATTTTCAAAATTACTGTTTGGGATTAAAGTACATGCTATGCAATTCCTCTGTTTAAACTAGCTATTTTAGATGCTGCTCTTACATATTTTATTTTTTTGGCCTATCTGGGGCTATTGGGTGCTACCAATAACTTTATTTTACTTGCCACTTTCCACAGACATTTCTTATGAACAAAAGAAAGTCAGAGGGCTTTTTTTTCATGAGATGAGCAGAAAATTATTTAATGACTCATGTATATTGGCACCAACCAGCACCTGGATTTTCTTCTTTTTTTATTAATGTCTCTGTTATTGGCCACCTGTACACTCTCATGTATTTATTTTTCTTTCCCTCTGTTTCTTTTTTTTTTTTTGAATGTATCTTCCTTTCCCTGTAAGAACAATGTTGGTATACAAGAATAAAGAGCCTTATAAAATCAGGAACAGAACACAGGAACACTCTGAGGAGAACACATTCCTCCTGAAATTCCTAATAGCCACTTTACCATAATAAGTACACTTCAGAATTTTAGTGTAATTTGTACTGTATTAAATTCAAAGATGTCAATAGAAAGATGTTTACAGTTGTTTATTCTGGTAAAAAAAAAGACAACATGATTATTTTGAATGTCTTGAAATTTTAAATATTAGATCAAGGTAGTCCACTCTCAATTTCTCATTTTAAGTGCAATAATGCTGTGGACTCCCTAATTGAAAATGTTAGGCAGTTCAAGAATACTACAGAGAGTTTGTGCTATTCGAAGAATTATAATTAATCTATTTCGTGCATGCTCTGAAGTTGATCATATCATGATAAAGTATAAGGTAAATAAATTTATCCTTTGGTACCAGGAAATTATTGGGGGCGAATTGGTGGAGCATACATAGAAGTAAGCCATAAATAATTCACATATAAAAAAGTCCAGAGTTACTTATAGCTACTTTCTGAATATCAAATTGATCACAAGATTCAAGAAAATAAGTTAACATTCTAAATGGTTCTAGGGAGAATTGCCCTTGAATTTTTGGTTTATTTTTCATGAATTACTTTTATGGCTGAATCATAAATCCCTAATCCTTAATAGAAGTTGAGTTCCTTTTACACAAAATATATTCTGAATGGCTAGCAATCATTCTATTTTTTATACCTGAATCACAATATCACAATTGATGTAATACATGGAAATTCATGTAACATATTTTCAAACTCCTGGAACTAACTGCTGCTTATTAAATTTTGATAGTATCCCTCCTCTACTAGTTATATTTTTTGTTTGTTTGTTTGTTATTTACTGTCAACCTAGATTCCATCATCAAACAATTTTAATACGTGGGCTCTAAATCACCCCTGTTATTTCACTTTCCTAGTTTCTTTTCCCAAAGTTAAATTAATATGTGAAATTATTTGACACAAGTCACACTGTAAGTTAGTGAACCAGGCCTAAATCTGTGATTCACATTCCTGATTCATTTTATCTAAACTTTTAAACAACACTTGAATACTTTGAGCCTTTTTTTTTATATGTCCCATTCTTTATCAGAGTACTCTACCACTTATCTTCCCAACACTTTATTGGTTTCCTATCATTAAAGCTGTAGTAATTACTACTATCTGCAAAAGCCATGTTTTATTAGTTTTTAAGAGAATTCCATTTGCGGTTATATTTAATTTTTCCTGCTGTGACCTTGTACTTTTTACCATAAATGTGTACAGATGCCATTAGTCCTTCCATACCCTTTCTCACCAAATATATTGTTTCATATTTTTCTGAAATATGAAGAGCATTCAGAAGACATTTCTGAATATCTTCTACAGTAATGAGCAGACTATATAAATTATTGAAATAAAAGTATATATATATATATAAGTTATATATATATATATATATATATATATATATCCTTTCATCTTCAAAATTTTCAAGTAGTAAGAAGACACAAAAACTAATTTTAAGCTATGCATATTACATATCTCAATGTTTTCTCATTTTACATTTATATTGAGTAAAGCATAGGACTGTTCCCTAATTTTTCAGTATATAAACTTGCTAAATTCTAGCAATACCAAAAGGTAAAGACATAAGCAAACATCCCAAAATCAATATGAAAGACAGGATCAAGGAAGTTAGTAAAACTTGAGTTTATCCTGCACCCTTTGGTCTCAATTCATAGGCAAATCTAGAACAACGTGACTCATGTAAACCAGTTTTACTGTTACTGTAGTACTCTTACTTTTGGTACAGAATGAATACAATTTATAAAAATTTTGTGCAGAATACCAGTCTAGAAAGTGTTGGCATTTTTTTCTTCTTCTCCTTCTTCTTCTTGATGGTTGTATTTCTTTTTTTGAATCTAAAAGTGCTTGGATTTGAAGGCTTTTCTTAGTTCTTTCCCATTGAATCAAAATACTCATTGCTCAACTATCACAGTATGTACTTTCCACTCTATCAAAGCCAGTTTCTAGACACCTGCATCTGTATAGTAGAGTGAATATCTGCTAGTTTTTGCCTCCTAAACATCCTCTCTATTTGAGAACTTCATTTTGTCACCTAGTCAAGCTGTCCATCTCATGGTTCTGGGTTCCTAAGAAGTGGCCTGGCCATCTGAGAAAGATCAGCCAGTCAGAAAATCCTATCCACCTGGTCACACTGATTGATTCAGGGATGGCTGACCTAAGTGGAATAAATGAATTATCTCCCAAAACTCTGCAGATGCCATGAAAAAAAAATTACGTTCTCTTTCCTAAGATTATTAACCATAAAGATGCTAAAAGCCTAGAGATACTGATGGTTTCTGTTTACTATCATGCATAGAAAGCTTAACTGTAATAAAATGTGTGTAGATACATGAGGTTAAACAATCATTCTTATGTTTTAGGATCAAATATTAAAAGATAATCACACTTTATTACAGAATAAAAAACAGGAAAATAATTATTTTGCCTTAAATATTTTAAGAAATAGAGCCTATATATCTAATTCCGAACTACATAACATTGTCTTGCATATAAGAATGAAAGAATATAATCAATATTTACAAGTTATTTTTATTATAAAACCTAACCTCACTCACATAATAGAGGATATTAAAATACCAACCACCCCCCATGGGATAATCATTTTGATTCTCAATCATTTTTCAATATTAATGAGCAATCTAATTATTCCACAGTGTTTGCTAACATGGCTGTTTACTCAATACTACTGACATTTTATTATAAGCATCTCTGACCTATATCTATTTCTAGTAAGCATTTGCTCTGTATTAAGTACAAAACCAAATCCAATGAGATCAAACATAGCTAGAGGAAAGAAATAGCACAAACAAACAAATAAAAAAAGAAAGAAGGAATATAGAGTCTAGCTCTGGATATTTCAGTTATATTTTATTTTCCGTCATTAGAATTTCTTTACATTTTTTCTTTTCTTTTTTAATTGGTATAAATAAGAATTAAAGTGCAAATAGTATGTTTATATTGAAATAAATTAGCTACATAATGTAAAATAAAATGTTAGCAATCTGAGATTGGCTATAAAATAGCTTTAATTTGAAGTCAAGGTAGTTAGTTACTCATGAATTTTAGCAATTCTATTCCTTAATGAAATTAAATTAAAGTATCTACCTTCCCTAAAGACAGGTGTTGAGGTCTTCCTGGTTTGTTATGAATTTGGTGAGGATGGCCAGAGTGGTTTTGTCTGCAAACTTCTCACTTGGGGTTGGACAATGCCAAGGCTCAGAGAAATTAGTGATACAACCTGAACTGGACTGCATCTTTGGGTTCTTGATTCACTTTTTTTTTTCCATACTATACCATTTTATTTTTGAGATTGGATAAAATGCTCTATTTTCTTATTTACTGCTCCTCTCTGATGTTTTTTGTTTGTTTGTTTGTTTGTTTGTTTATCAACTTGGGATTTTTTTACTTCCTTTGACTTTACGAGATCACTCTGCTTTTTAATTTCATCTCTACTGACCCTAAATGATCTTCAAAAGTTTCTTTTACTCTCTCAAGTATTAAAGGCTGATCTTTCCCAGATTTTTAATCTTAGCCCATTGTTTCTTTTATGTTATGCTCAACTCAGGGGTGATTTCATTTACACATTTAATTTTAACCAGTATACTGGGTAAGAGAATAACTTTTGAACCAGAAAGAGCTGGGTTTGAATATTTAACTTCACTATTTCTAATGGTAGGACCAGATGCCTGATCATTTTCTACCTGATCCCCTCCTTCCTTACACATTAAAATAAATAAATTTGCTCGTTTTAGTAAATGCCTGTTGACTTATCTCTCTAGCAATTCCCCCTTTATGTTCTGGAATTTCCCCCCATTTCCCTGTTTCATCATTCCAATATCTCAGTTGATGGTACCACTATCTTCCCAGTTATGAAGCCACACAAGAAAATCACATGGACATCGCAGAGCCAGCTCTTCTCCACTGCTGCTCTTCTTTTTGCAGCTTAGCTCTTGAAGATTGATCTACTTTGTGCCACAATTCTTTATACCCCTGAAATTTTCATTCCTGCAAAGTTAAATGTAGCGCAACTATGTCAAAGTGGTTTATAAAATTCAAAACATCCAGATATTATTAATCTCAGAGCTAGCAGGCTCTATTTTCAAACACAACAATAAATTTATCTGAAAGGTTACCGTGCTAAAATTTAAATGCACATTTCTGAGATATCTAGTAAGAAGAAAGTTGGCCACTGTGCCATGGTGATTCAGTAAAATCAGTTTGTGAAGTCACAAGTTAGTGCTGCCTTGTTGATCCAGCCACATACAGAACTTGTCCAGCAGTCTTGCAAACTCAGGAGAATTTTTTTCAAGTCACCAAGACTGATTTATTTTTCTCAAGCAGTCTGAAAAGTCAGAGTTATAGCCTTCTTTAAATAATTCAAATCAACTTCTTGAAATTCAAGCCAGATGTACAAAAATAAATATCTGAAATGAAATTCCATAAAACCTTTCATTTCATTCTTAGTTTAGACAATTCATGAATGGCCTGAGAAGTCTATGGCATGGTAACGTACAACTTTGCAGTGGAACAGATTTCAATCATACACATGCTGGAAATCTTACATGTGGAAGGGAGGCATTTATCTGGGAATTGAATCTAACTTACACTACACCATCAAAAATTCAATGCAGTTTCCCTCTTTTCCACTGCGTCTGCTCCTTCAACAACCTTAATGCAGGGCTGAAGTATGTTACCTAATGTTTTCATTGATAGTGTATATGTATAAAATTTTAAACTTTGAATCCTGTGAATAGGCTTACAAAATTTTGGTTCCTATTAAATAAATAATCCTCTCTTGGAAAATAACCAAAATAAAACAAAACTATGTGGTGCTAGGAAAACTGTTGTTTTATGGTCATTCGGAGGAAAAAAAAACAAAGTTAAAGAAAATGTGATTTTGTTTCTGGGCATAGAAGAAAAAATAAATGAGACGTTAATTATCTTTTCTAACACTTTCCTAAAGACAATCTAAGCAGACAATTATAAAATGTCAATTCCAAATGAAATTGTAGTACCATTATAATTATAGGTCTGTACATTTTTCTAACATAATATTAGTTACAAAATATTTAAGAAAAACATAAAGAAGAGTATAAATTCTATTGGGATTTTTATGCTCTGACACTAACATGAAAAAATAAATATTCTATCAAAAACAATGTTTTGTGTTTGTATATATAAATATTGAGTTTTCTAGAATGGTGGTCATTAAATGTAAATAAGTTATTTCTGGGTGGTATAATCTGGGGTGATTTAATTTTCGTTTGTTTGTAATTTCCTGATTTGCTTCATTCAAAAATTGGCAATAAGTATATCTACTTAAATAGTAGACAATTAATGAAAAATAACAAAAAACATTTCTATTGCCTTTAAATATTACATAGGCATTCTAAAGATGACTTGTTTTTATTGTGTGCTTTTATCAGCTCTAAATATTAGAAAGTCAAGATTTCAAGTCAATTAAGGTTTCTCTCTCTCAATCTTTTTTTTTTTTTTTTTTTAATACATTTTGACTGGGATAAGTGTAGGGAGAAAATGTTCTCCATGAATTATCTATCTTAACATCCCTTCTCAAGATAAAGCTAGACTTAACGATGAAATCATAAACCCTGCTTCACATTTCATGTATTTTATATGCAGCTCTAATTTTTTTAGTAAACAAAACAATTGATCAAATAAAAAGACATTTATTCAGTTTAAATTTATTTGTGATAATAATTGCTAATAATATCATTGAGTTAAATTTATTGATCACTTTCATATGCCAGCCATTTATTATCTCTTAGGTAAATGTTTCTATAGTTTATAGTTGAAGAAAGGAAGACTTAGATGATTAAATAATTTAGTAAATGTATATAACTAGTAAGTGATACAATAATAAGGATTTAAATCCATGCCCACATGACTCTTGTGTATATGATTATTTTAATATTTTTTTCTGAAATTAAGACAAGAATAGCTAAGCTATGTGAAGGTGTTTCTGTGTATCACACTTTATTTAAATTACTTCAAAAGATCATTTCCTTTAATCCATACAAATATATAAGCTAGATACTATTATTATCGCTTTTTACAAATGAAAATGATTACATAATTTGCCCAAACCCATACAGCTCATATACCCAGTAATGCTTGTTGATATTCAATACCACACCTGTCATTCTAAATTCTCATCACAGGGATGTTAGGCTTGTAAACCCTCCCAGACTTTCTTGCCAAAGTGCTCCTGCTTCTTAGAGGAAATTGTGTTGACATAGAATCCAGAAGGAAAGTTATTATTTCACAGTGACAGTTATGGACATCTTCAGAGAGTAGATGTGGGGTTTTGCCTGTAGTGATCAAGAATCTTCCCGAGACAAGTTGCAGACGTAAAGATTCCAAAGATCTGGGTATCAAAACAACAGTTTTGAACGACATTTGAGGTATCTCTTAAATATAGGTGTATTAGTTTTCTATTGCTGCTGTTACAAAATGTCACCAACTTAGTGGCTTAAAATGACACAAACTCATTATCTTATAGTTATGGAGGTTGGAAATATTAAAGGAGTCTCACCAGCTAAAATCAAGGTGCCAGCAGAGCTGTATTCTTTCTGGAGGCTTCATGTGAGAATCTGCTTTCTTGCTTTTTTCAGCTTCTACATGTTGCATTTATTTCTTGTCTTTGGCTTCTGTTTTCAAAGCCAGTAATGACCAATCACATCATTCTAGTATTGACTCTCTCCTGCTCCCTTTTCCACTTATGAGGATCCTTGTGGTTATACATCAAGATTGCTCAGATTATCCAGGATAATCTTCTCACCTCAGGGTCAGTTGATTAGCAACTTTAATTTCTTCTGCAATCTTAATTTTCCTTTGCGATGTAACCTGACATATTCATAGGTTCCAGGGATTAGTACATGGTCATTTTTGAGGGGGGATGGGAGACATTATTCTGCCTACTACAATTGGATATTACCAAAGATTAAGGTTTCAGATCAATAGCCTTTAACTGGATGATTTTCTGATTCCTGTGGTCTTGTGTTTGAGCAAACATATCAAGTTTTTCCAAATAAATAATGTGTTTGCAATGGTAGTTTTTGTGATGATATGCGTGGCATTATTTGAGTATTTGTGGTGATTTCAATACCATAAATATAAAATGCAGCATGCAGTTTCCAAACTTTTGACTTCATAACATTGCTCTTAGCAAGGACAATTTTGTTTCTTTTAAGGAAAAGTCTATTTTAAAAGTTAACAATTTCTGAAGAGATAAAACACATTTCTGAATCCAATTTTAAACCAATTTACACCTATTAGGATGAGTTGAACTGAAAAAGGAAGCATCCATATTTTCAGTGTGTCTAATGAAAATGTTTACTGTATTTTGATAATCCAGGGGTGAGAATGCTCCTTGGAACACCTAAATTTTACCACGTGCATGCCTAATTAAATGAAGAAATCCATCAATGCCAAGGTAAATATACTGACTTCTGTTTCCCTATAAGGTACATCATTTAAAATAGATAGAAACAAGGAAATGGAGTGCCCCAGGAATGTTCATGTAAAATAATAACCATTCTATTAGAGAAAACACTTTCTTTTCTGCCATTCCCTGTTCATGCAAGTGCATGAGAGAGAATCAAACCGAAACACTTTGTAGCCAAACAGCTGAGATTCTAATCCCTACTCTGCCATTTTCTCACTGCCTGCCCATAACAGTAAGCATCCTCATGTTAAACATAGAGGTAATAATATAAATTTCAAGTGTTGTCAGGAGAGCTAAATAAGAGTAAGTAATCTGCAAATAATATTCATTAAGTGCCTAGTCAGTGACTAGACACTCTTTCACGAGTTAGGGACAAATACCCTGCTCTCATTCTCAGAGTGGAGAGACAGGTAATACAATAATTTTTAACTAGTATATATAGGTGTCTTATGGTAATAAGTGCTGAAGATGAATCATGGAAGGGTGATAGCACGTGCAGCGTTGTGGTCAGAGACAATCTCACTGAGGAGGTGACAATGGGCAAAGACCTGAAGTGGGTGATGGAGCTACGTGTCGTCTTACCAGGAGAATAAGAAGTGTCCAATGGGAAGACGATGTTCAAATGTCTCAAGTGGGAGGAAGCCTGGCATTTTATGTGGCACAAAATAAATGAGAGTAATTGAAGCAGAGAGTGAAGGAGAGTGTGACACAAAGTAAATGTGAAGAAGTAGGTCTACACCAGATCAAGAAAGCCTTGAATTCATGTTAAGGCCTTATTCCTACCCTAAGAGTAAAGGGAAGACATTGATAGGTAAGTATGGTGGTATTTCTGTTTTTATTAAAAAACACTTTGACTTCCATAAAGAGAATAGAGAAATTGAAAATTGAGGAAACTGAGGAAAATAGAGTAATAAATGGACTACCATGGTGTTCCCTATGAGCCGTAACATTGGTTTGTACTATGAAGGTAACAGGAGAGAAGAATGGCAGAAAAACAGATTGAGGACCTAGAATCGACAGGGTTTGGTGACACATTAGATCTGGGGTGTAATGGAGAAACCACTGTCAAAAATGTCCTCCAACATTTTGGCATGAACTACTGCGTAAATGGTGGGGTCGTATTCTGAAATAAAAAGTAATGGGTGGAGAGCTAGTTTGGCAATTAAAGTGGAGTTGGGACACTGGGCAAGATCATAAGTTCAGTTTTGAAAAGCTTGCATTCGAAGTTTTTGTGAGATGTCCCAAGAACTGAAAAGAAGGAAGTTGAATACACAGGTTGAAGCCCATGGTAGAGCTCTGGCCTGGAGCTTAAGGTGCTGAAGTTTGATATGATAAACAGCCAGAGAAGCAATGGCATCAAGGATTATCCAGACTTCAACTAAGGACAACAAAATGTGTTGTTTAGGGCATGTGGAGAAGTTGAGGATCAGGGCATTTACAGACTGTGAAGCTGAAATGTGTTAAGGCTCAGAGAAGGATTAGGAGGTGGAGAAGTAAAAATCTGTAACAGGGAAAAGAATGTAGTGAAACTTCAGGGACTGTCTCTAAGGTTAATTTACATATTTCTGCTCTGAGCCATTGCATGTTAATTTTAGAGACAATCTTACTTCCAAATTCTCAGGATTTGCATAACTGCAATCTCTATGTTTTGATATTGTTTCAAATTTTAACTAAATACATCAAGTGAAATTTGAGGGTTAACGTGATAAATACTAATTTTATATTACCACTAGATAATTACTTTCCCAAGTAATTATCATATATTGTCATTTTATACATAATATATTATATTCATGTATTTCAAGTATAAATTTGACCTAAGTGATCTATAATACTTTTTCCTAAACTTACTACTAAGAAATGAAATACTAATTGATGAGTACAAAGTACAGTAATATGCATTTTCTTTTCCAGTTAACCTATTTTATTGTAGTCTCATTTTTAAAGTAAAATGGTTAAGTGGCCACTACATACTGTGAATATTCATATGAAATGAAAACCAATATTCATATCCATAGTAAACAGAAAATTACATCAAAGAGGCTTAAAACATTTACTAAGGTAACATTAAAGAATGTGAATAACATAATATTTCATAGAAGGAAAAGCTCAACTAGACATATGACATGAATGTAAATCAGTAATAAAATGTGAAAGTGCTGGTTAATTAAGGGAATAATTATTTTATTTAAAGGCAGATAATTTCAAGTCTTGCATGATATATCAAGTTTAAAAAGGAGCAAACTTATATACAGCTAAACAGAAAATTTTTTAGAATTACTGAAATACCTAAGAATATGACAAGGAGTTATAAAAACAGACAAGAAGCAGAAGAAAGAGAATTGTAAAAGAACACACTTCAGTTTATCCAAACTTTAATTGAGTTTTGAATAAAAAGTACAATTTCAATAAAAAAAGTACATAAGGAGAAATATATTTAAATTTTTAGAAAAGACAAAAGATGTATTTTGTAGGATATAAAAATTAGGAAAAACATATGAATAACTGCAAACCATAGTACTCAGTCACCATAAGATACTACACATACTCTAAAGAGAGATTGTGAGAGGGTTTGTTTATTGATTATCTCATCAACTTTAATCACCTTTTGGAATAAAAGAGATGTATCTTGAAAAATAAAACATATTATGGCCTAATGAAATATTTTATTTTCTCTAGTGTTATACACCATTATTAATTTTGACACATGTATCTATAAAAAAAAAAAAGTAATGACAAAAAATAAGAACACCTGAGTCTCGTCTGCAGTCTTTTAACTGCTTAAAAGATAAATCTCACATTTCCTACTTAGTTGAAGCAAAAGTTCTCCCAGGGAGAATCCTATGTGTGCAGTTGCTCTCAGACCTTTGACGTAATTAAAAAAACAAAACAAAACTTGAGATAGACTAGGTTAAACATTGTGTTCCTTGTGGCGAGCACGGTACCCATGAGTTTACTCCTCCCTTATTCTTGAATTTCTTCTCATCCAGCATAACTTTCTCAAAACTATGAATAAAAGCCATTTTCTCTTTTTTTAATTATTAAAAATCCTATTTTTTTCCTAATTGGTCAAGCAATTGTTTCTATTTATGTCAAATAAAAATTTGTTATTTCAATAACCTAATAATCAGACAAAAATATGTAGGATATAAATTATTTTTAGGTTGTAGATGGAGGGCAAATTTATTGGAAAACAGAAATGTGCACAATATTTATATAGCTCAGAATTAATTTCAACATTATTGATTCTTTTGTTTTTATAATTTGTACTGTTCTAATCTTTTTAGCATCAAATTATTCAGGAGGATGATCTCTATATCACTACATATAGATATATGTCACATTAATTTGTTAATAGTGGAACTTGCTAATATATAAAAAAGATAATTTCTCTAAATATAAATCCATGTGATAATAATACTGAGAAGGCAATGAAGATTCTCAGTATCAACAATGAGGCAAAAGGCAGAAAAAGAGAAGCCAGGGGGAAAAAATATAAAACTCACAGATATTGCTGTTTGTTTACAAAGATGTTACCATCAATTTGCCAGTCCTCTTTGGAGAGAGCATATACCTTCACTCCTTAAATTAGGGTTTGTCTGTGATTGTTTTCACTAATTTTTATCAATTTCTGCCTCTTGGGACTCTGAGCTTCCATATAAATAGTTCAAACAACTCAACTGTAGAGAGAGTCCATAACGATAATCAGTGAGATAACAAGTGGAAGTGAACATGTCATCTTAAATTTGCAGCCAATCAAACCTTCACATGACTCTAGTCCCAACCTCCACCTGACTCACTACGTGACACAACAAACACAGCCTCTTGAAACTATGAAAGATGATAAAGTTGTTGTTCTTAGAACACAAAATTTTGGGGTGATTTTTTTTATATAGCAATAGATGAACAAAAACAATAGGTAACACCATTTCTCTTTGGGACTGAAACCAAGAAATCTAGAGACTAGATGGAACACAGAAGTCACAAGTAAGCAGAAGCAAAAGTTGGAAGAGAAAAGGCATTGGTAGCTTCTATAGAAAGCTAGTCATTAAAGAAAAAAAAAAAAAAAAGGAAGGGCGATGGCACACTATTAAAGCTGCTAATTCTCTAATGAGCCTACCTGTACTCCTTTCTTTTTTCCTATGCTCTTTGACTTACTTGTGCATTTTACTCACCTTTATATACAATAAAGCCTATTGCCTGAGTCGGTCTCTTGCAATCTGAAAGAACCTACAATCTAAGACATATATATATATACTCAAAGTTGACTGCCAAAGCTAGTACAATAGAAGTATATAAATCCCTTTGAAAATGTTCAAAATCAAGTGTCTCAGAAACTTGGAAATAACTCTAAATTATTCTCCTTCTGCCTAATTTTCTGCAGTTCACAGAGGACCACATGTTACAATCATCCTAAGATTTATCGGAGTTCAATAAGAAAAATGAGTAAAAGCCTCACTATTTTCCTGGATGGCGAATTTCACTAAATTTAGAACCATGTTAGCAGATTATGTTTAGAAAAACTCATAGCAGATTTAATCACCAGAAGTAAATTAAGTATAAAGAAATTTCTATTCACACATATTAACCCTACAGTATAAATATAGAAACCCAAATTAGAGGTCTACTATATTCTGTTATATAAGTTAATATTAGAAATTTACTTCCCAGACATTTATATGCATTTATTTTGTTTTCAGAATAGTCATGTTACACAGAGGAATGTACAAAACATTTAATGAATAAAGCTTAGCAGTGGAAGTTACTGTATCTGAAACTATTTCTAACCGTCAAAATATAAAGTAACGCTGAACAACTTAATAGCACTAGAGATTAAAATGATACTTTTAGCATTTAAAAATCTTATTGCTAGAATACTAAGCTAGGGATCTGAGATGGTGGAGTAGATAAACAAAGTGCCTACTTCCTTCCATGTATACATTAAAATTGCAACTAAATTATAGAACAATCAACCTGGAGAATCATCTGAAATCTAGCTGAAGGAAAGTTTTATAACTAAAGATATAAAGAAGCTGCATCAAAACTGGTAGGAGAGCAGGAGATGTAAAACAGTCTCGCTCTAAACCTCAGTGCAGCAGTTCAGGAGGGATATCACAGCAGTTCAGGAGGGATATCACAGCAGTTCAGGAGGGATATCACAGCAGTTCAGGAGGGATATCACAGCAGTTCAGGAGGGATATCACTGCAGCGGAGGTTCCCCACAGAGAAACAAAGGACCCCAGCCTCACACCAGCATCCCCAGCCTGGAGAACTGGTGCCAGAAAGAAGAGCTCCCACAATATCTGGCTGTAAAAAACACTGGGGACCCCGACCATCCACGTGGAAGAGCAGATTGAGGAAAACCCAGACATCCTCTTAAACAGACTATGCACATCTTAAACAGCTCCCTCCCTCCCAGGCACTCACCTTGGGCTCCTATGGAGGGTCAGTGACTCAGGAAGTGTCAGAAACATACAGGGGCCGACAGAGGTATGTGACTTCGAAGCGAGGGCTGGAACACAGCTGCCATTTTCCCTATGTGATGTCTTCCTTCTGTGCAGCCGGCAGGTAGACACCATCTTTCCTATGTTGAGCCCACCCCCTCACGGCCAAATCTGTATCTCATTGGCCTGGTGAGCTCTGCAGCTCTGCCCTACTGATTCACTGGGAGTGAGTTGCCCCACCCAACTCCCCCAAAGCTGGAGGCAATTTCTCTGAGATCAGCCAGCTCCACCCACATTACACTCTTCCCTGGAAAACTATCAGAGTTCCACAGATCCCAGGTGGGCAGCAGCTGGCCCTGGTATGCTCTGAGGATTTTGCTGAGTTTCTCTAGGCTCAGCACTGGCACCAAATCAAAATTTACTTTGTCCTGGTGACCACAACTACTCACACTCTAGTGACTCTCTGAGACCCTGCGAACTTGCATACAACACTAGACTTTATCAGTGGCTGAACCTTAAGGGAGCTGGCAGAGGGCAGCAAGCCTCAGGGTATTCTGGCTTTTTGAGGAGCTTCCACAGGCCTGGTACTGGTGGCAGAAATCCTTGGTTCACAGTGTGGCCTTTCCAATGTGCCTCTAACTTTAGCAGAGGCAGCGAACAATAACGGATTGCTTTGTAGCTCATACCAGGTTGTCCCCAGCCGGTCAGAGGCAGTGGGTGACCTGGGCCTGTATCACAGCCCCTCCCAAGAAGCCCCAGAACCAACATACTTGGATTTTGGCTTCAGATCACAGCAGAGCACTGCCCACTTAGTCCCACAAGAGGCACACACAAAGGGTGGTCTCAACAGACACTAGAGCCTGCTGGAGCAAATCCCACTCAGTGGGGCAAGACTCCTGCACTGCAGCCCATAAGTTATGGATGTAGCCAAACTCCACAGCCTATTAGCATGAGGGTCAATCCCACCAACTGACACGGCAATAGCAATCTAAGCTCAACTAAAACAGGAGGGCACACACAACCCATGCAAGGGACACTCTTGAAACAGCTGAAGCAGGTGACCAGGGAGACTGTGCCAGGGAACCATAGGGCACCTACTATATAAGGCCACCTGGCCAAGACTGGGAGACTGTGGGGACAGAGCCCCAGAAAGTAGTTTCCAGGCTCTCGGCCTCACATAGACAGGTGCTGGCTCAGGTAGTAAATGGCCATCAACTGTGATTGGATGGACATCAGCTGTGGCTAGTTGGCTGTCAGCTGTAACCAGTGAGCCATTGGCCACTAATATAACTGCTGTGGCTATGCTAGCAGAGAAGAGAGAAAGAATGGGGGCTAGCAAGAAGATGGTGGCTGGGCTGGCAAGTGCGGATGGCGGTTTGCGGACAGTGTGAATACAGCCTCCATTGAGAGTATAGTGCCGCCAGAGAGAATATAGTGGTATGACTTCCCTACCTATGGCTCCGTGGGTGTTCCTTTTTGGCCTCACCATATCCTGCGTTCTTGTATGGGGAATGGGAGCAGAGACCCCGCAGGCCTCCCTGCATGACAAATGGCGCAGCGAGCAGGGTCTCCTGCACGACAGAGACATAGAAGATTTACCTAATACATAGAAGCAAACACAGAGAGGCAGCCAAAATGAGGAAACAAAGAAATGCATCCCAAATGAAAGAACAGGAGAAAACTCCAAAAAAGAACTAAACAAAGTGGAGGCAAGCAACCTACCAGAGACAGAGTTCAAAACAATCGTTATAAGGATGCTCAAGGAACTTAGTGAGAACTTCAACAAAGAGACAGCAAGTATTAAAAAGGACACAGAAACCATAAAAAAAGAAACAGTCCTCAGTGAAACATACAATAACTGAATTGAAGAATGAACTAGAAGGACTCACCAGCAAACTAGATTAAGCTGAGGATCTAATCAGCAATTTGGAAGACAAGGTAGCAGAAAACACCCAATCAGAAGAGAAAAAAAGTATCCCCCAAAAATGAGGATGGTTTAAGAGACCTCTGGGACATCAAGTATAACCAACATTCACATCATAGGGTATCAGAAGGAGAAGAGGAAAAACAAAGGATTGAGAACCTGTTTGAAGAAATAATTACTGAAAACTTTGATAACCTGGTGAAGGAAATAAACATATAAGTCTAAGAAGTGCAGAGAGTTCCAAACAAGATGAACCAAAGCAGACCCACACAAAGATATATTATAATTAAAATGGTGAATACTAAAGAGAAAGAGAAAACCGTGAAAGCAGCAAGAGAAAGGCAACTAGTTACCTATAAGGGATCCCCCATAAGATTATCGACAGATTTCTCAACAGAAACTTTGCAGGCCAGAAGGGAGTGGCACAAAATATTCAACGTGATGAAAAGCAAGCACCTACAACAAAGACTACTCTAGCTAGCAAGGCTATCATTTAAAATTAAAAGACAGATACAAAACTTCCCAGACAATGAAAAATAAAAAAAAAACAGTATTACAGGGAATGATAACGGGATTTCCTTTAGATGGAAAAAACTTAAAAATATCAAAATTATGAACAATAAAATGGCAATAGCTACATATTGATCAACAATTACTTTAAATGGATTAAATGCTCCAAGCAAAAGACATAGGAAGGTTGAATAGATAAGAAAACAAAACCTTTACACATGCTGCCTTCAAGAGACTCACTTTAGATTGAAAGGCACTCAGAGACAGAAAGTAAAGGGATGGAAAAAGATATTTCATGAAAATGCAAACAAACAAAAAAAAACACAAAAAATTCTGGGGTAGCAATACTTATACCAGACAAAATAGACTTTAAAACAAAGACTATAACAAGAGACCAAAAATGATCCTATAATCCCACTTCTGTGTAGCTATCTGAAGAAACACACAATGCTCCTTTGAGGGGACGTGTGTATCAATATGTTCATTGCAGCATGTTCATTGAATCAATATGCTCATTACAATGGCCAAGATGTGGAGTACCCTGGTTGTCTGTCAATGGAAGAATGGTTAAAGAGGAGATGGTACATGTATACAATGGAATATTGCTCAGCCATGGAAGGGAATGGGTTCTTGACATCTGTGCCAGAAGGATGGACCTGAAGTGTATTGGGCTGAGTGAAGTGTAAGACAGAAAGACAGCTGCAATGTGATTTTGTTTATATGTGAAATAATAAAGAACAAAATAAACAAACAGAACAAAAACAAACTCATAGACACAGAAAACAGTTTCATGGTTGCCACATGGGAGGGGGATTTGGGGTGTGGGTGAAAAAGGGGGAAGGGATTAAGAAGTACCAATTATAAAACAAATAAGTCATGGGGATGTAATGTACAACATAGGGAATATAGTCAATAATATTGTGATAGCATGGTACAGTGTCAGATGGTTGGTAGACTTATCATGGTGATCACTTCTTTAGGTATATGAAAGTTGAATAACTATGGAGTACCCCTGAAACTAATATAACATTGTACATTAGCTATATTTTTAATAAAAATCTTTTAAAATTTTCTGAAAAAAAATCTTATTGCCATTTTTATAGGAAATTTTTGTTGGATAAATAAAAACCTTAAAAAATGTATTTATTTCTTTCAAATATGGTTGTTTTTTTCTTTGTTGCCATTTGCACAAGTAGGAAATTTTGCTGTGAGTCTTTTAGCTGTTTTCAAAAATTTAATGCAATTGCATTTTTAACATACAAACTAATTTAAAAATATATTTTTTTTATAAAAAAGAGAAACCTAGAGAAAGGTTTGAAAGTAAGAATTCTGAATAGATGATATATATTCATATAAAACAGAGTAAATATAAAGAAATTCTGAACACAGGTAAATCAGTAAAAGTTGATGAATTGTGACAAAAGCAGTCAGTTTTTGTCCTATTTTAATTATGCCTTTTGTTGTAAAATACAAATATGAGAACACCAGTGATTGAAAAAAAGCAATAAGACAATTCTGTCAAAAGAATTTTTTTATCTAGCAGTAGATAGAAGACATAAATATTTGAATAACTGGATTTAAATTTATGATATAAATATCAGTAAACTACGTGAATTAATTGACCATGCCATTATATGAATGATTATCAACTGAAAAATGTATACAATAATTGAAAAAAGATGGAAATATGTTTTAATTGGTTTAAAAAGTTACATGAATGTCTTGAAATGTGATGAACACTGAGAATTTTCTGAGTAAAGGTCAGGAAACACCGAACAGATTTAGATATATAGAGAAATCTTTCAGTACACAATCACCATGTGCCTGGTACAAAGTGCTTTCATGCTGCTATTAAACTGATGAAATAGGTTACTTCCTAACCTCCTTTGTATAGATGAGGAAAATGAGGATTAGTAAGCTTAATTGTGGCTGTAGAGTGTATCAGCAAATAACGGGGTATCTAGAGTCATTTCATCTTCAGTATTTGCTAGAGATATGTATGACCTGGGGCAACTTATTTAATTTGGGGTTCCTTACTTTCCTCTTTTATAAAATGGAGATAATGATATTACATACTCATTACATGTTAGTGAAGAAAAATTAAGATAATATTTGTAAAGTATCTTACACAAAATAAGTAGTTAAAACAACTATTAGTATAACCTGTGGCCATTCATCTTGTATCATGTAATATGGATTCAGAAACAGGAATTTCGACTTCACATTCACTGTCCTTAACTCACGATGTTCATAGTTTCCCCTTAGATTGCAGAAAGAGTATCGTGATAAGCTAATAATATTAGACTTGAATTCTGTTGGAAATAAATCGAAAAGCTTTTAAGCATACAAATAAGGAAACAAGAAATCATGAAAGTGAAGTTTGAGAACAATTTAACTGGAGATAGTGATCAGGATAGATCACAGGAAGGAGGGATTGAAGGCAGAGAATTTACTTGAGAAGTATTTTAATGATATTAACTTTAGGTGATAAGAATCTTAATTAGGTGATACTTATTCTAAAGAAAAGACAGGACATAATTGGCAGGTACTACGGTGAAAAAAATGTGGACAAGGCTGGAAAAATGAGGCAGAAGAGAGTGAACAAATGAAAAATGACATCAAGGTTTTCAAGTATCTGAGTTGGAACTGAGTGCAAACAGTTTGAATTTTCATTAAGAAAGTTAATAGGAGATGCTCTTTGGAAGAAATGTGGGGACATATGTGATTTGTGAGCTGTGAACATCTTTTGGTCCTTATTTTGTTAGTTACAAATGTTATATGTTCAATTTTTAATTGTGTGAGTCTCAGAAGACTAAAATACCAGTCTGATCATTCATGTAACTTAAAGGGTGGTGGTGGTAGAAAATAGTATATGAATAGATTTGTTTCTATATGTACAAAATAACCAATGATTTGTAATAAGTTAATACATTGCATCGGGGGCAAATTAGTAGTTAGTACTAGTTATTTAAGAGAGCAATTTCACAACTTATATGCTTTTCTTTATTTTTGAGCCATGTGACTACATTATTTTATAAAGCTGCATTAAAAAATGTACCCCAAAGACAGATTGATACATGAGTTTGGTATTGAGCAGGAAAATATTTCAGAGATACAGAAATGGTATTTTATCTCATTGAGAGGGTATTGAAACCAAGAACATGAATAAGATCATCAATATAGAACGAAGAAAGAAACTATCAGAAGACTATAAGCTGAAAATACCAACATAGTTGGAGCAAATAATTTATAGAAAGAAAGCTCCATCAGGATTTTACTATATAGTGTCATATAGCTTCAGGAGCAAGTGTAAGTATATCTGTATCTGTGTTCTACAGCTAATGTTATAAAA
Organism: Rhinolophus sinicus; assembly: GCF_057876585.1. Lineage (NCBI taxonomy): Eukaryota > Metazoa > Chordata > Mammalia > Chiroptera > Rhinolophidae > Rhinolophus > Rhinolophus sinicus. The sequence goes on from NC_142517.1 coordinate 32,948,650, forward strand.
TAATCTTTGTCCAAGATACGACAATTACAGTTATGCAGAATTAGGGATCAGATAACAATAGTAAGACAGCGAATTCAAGAAAGAAAATACAGGAACTAAATCAAATCCACCAAAGACGGAATCAAAGACTAAATCAAATCCATCAAAGTTTCTATTTATCTCATCTAATAAATCCCTCAAATTTATGTAAACTATTTAAATATACATATAGAAATACATACAAATAATAAGCATAGAACAATAATTTCTCACAAAATGAATTCACCTTTGGAGCTAATAACTTGATCAAGAAAAATAAGGTTACTGGCACCCAGAAACCACGTTTATGCCCCTCTAGTCACTACCTTCATAAAGGTTAGCACTTTATCATGGCTTCTATCATCATCAATTGGTTTAACCTGCTTTTTGATCTTTATATACTTGGAATCATATTGTGCATTTACTTCTGTTTGTGGCTTCTTTAACTCTTATGGTAAAATTTACCCTTTTAAGTGTATAGTCTGCAAGTTTTGAAAAATGCGTACATCTGTGTAACTGTCAACAAAGGAAAGACACAGAACAATTCCATCGTTCCAAAATATTTCTCTGTGCCCCTTTGTACTCAACCCTGATAACAATGATTTGTCTTCAGTTTCAAAGTTTTGTTTTTACTGGATTTGAAATAAATAAAATTAGAGTATGGGGCCTTTCAGTTGGCTTCCTATACATAGTATAATGAATTAAGAGTTTCTTCTATGGTTTCATAGTTCTCCCTAGTTTATTTATTTTTATGGTAATAAAATTGTTTATTTATCTGTTCCCCAGTTGATAAACATTTGGTTTTTAGTTTTGGGCTATTATGAATAAAGCTACTGTAATATTTGCATGGAGGTTTCCCTGTGAATAGAAGTCTTTAACTTGGATAAATACATAGGAGTGAGATTACTTGGTCATGTGATAAATGAATACTTAATTTTTAAGAATTTCAAATTATTTTCCAATGTGGCTGTCCCAGTTTGACTTCCCACCAACAAAGTTTGAGAGTTGCAGCTGCTTGGTCTTTTTGTCAGCATTTGATATTGTCAGTTTTCAATTTTATTTTAGCCATTTTGGTAAGTGTGTACTGTTATCCCACTGTGGTTTGAATTGCATTTCTGCGATTATTTATGATGCCGGGCATCTTTTCAAGGGTTTATTTGTCATCTGTATACATTCTTTGGTGAAGTGTTACTAAAGTCTCTTGCCCTTTTTTAGTTAGTTTATTTTTTATTATTGAGTTTTCAGAATATATATATATATATATATATATATATATATATATACACATTTGGATAAACTTTCTACACCCGATACATGATTTCAAAATATATTCTCTCAGTCTGTGGCTTGTCTTTATTTCACTCTCTAGGATGGCTATAATAAAAAAGAAAAACAATATAAAGTGTTAGTGAGGACATGCAGAAGTTGAAACCCTCACATGCTGCTGGTGGGAATGTACGACCACTTTGGAAAACAGTTTTGAAGTTTCTCAGAATGCTGAACATGGAGTGATATGATCTAGAAATTCAAGTTCTAGGAATATACCTGAGAGAAGTGAAAACATATAATTTGTACACAAATTTGTACACACTTATTACAGTAGCATTATTCATAATAACCAAAAATTGAAACTAATTCAAATGCCTATCAATTGAAGGATAGAGAAATAAATGTGGTATATCCATATAACAAAATATTATTCAGCAACAAAAAGGAATGATTCATTGATACATGTTACAACATAAATGAATCTTGAAACCATTGTGCTAAGTGAAAGAATTCAGTCACAAAAGACTACGTACTGTATGATTCCATTACTACAAAATGTGTAGGATGGACAAATCTATAGAGACAGAAATTAGATTTGCAGTTGCCAGGGAATAAAAGCAGAATGAGGTGTGGCTCCTAATGGGTATGGAGTATTTGGGACAATGATCAAAACAATCTACAATTAGATACTAGTGATGGTTGCACAATTCTGTGACTATACTGAACACTGACTTGTACACAATAAAATCATGAACTTTATGTTATCTGAGTGATATTGCAATAAAACTGTTATAAAATGAATTAACATTTGCAGAGAACAAAAATCAATAAACTCAAATTGATTATTAATATTCTGCCAGTCTCCTTTGTTTGTTTAACATGTAAGAAATACACAAATTTCATCTGAGAAAGTAAGAGATTTATTATGCATGACTCGTTATACTCTCTTCTAGACATAAGCAAATAGCGGTCATTAAAGGTAAGAATCACTTGCTTGTGGATACATAATTTTTTTCTTCCTTCAGTTTCAGTTCTGGAGGCCCTTCTGCTTTTGCTGATTCAAGAATCTTCTCTGTGTCTTTGCCTCTCACCGATATGGTTCTTCCATTGGCTTTCTGCTTCCATTGGTTTAGAAGCCCAGAGTTGAGCCTCCTTTGAATTGTTTTACTGGGCACAATGAGAGAGTTCTCACCACCCAGGAACTGAAAGAGTTTCAGGAATGCAAGCTAGATCTATTCTTCACATGTCTACACCTTTCCATCTCTAATGTTGCTCCTATATTAAAAATCAGTTTCCTCTTAACATTCTTAATGGGTAGGGAGTCAGAAATACTTCATTCTATTTTCCTCACCTCATAGAAAAAAAAAAGAAAAAAAGTTATTTTCTTCACTCTGGCTTTTTCAGTACTGTAGTTGGGAGAACAGGGCACAAGACTGCACTTTTCTTTTTTTTTTTTTTTTTTTTTTTTTTGCCTTTGTCTTTTTACTGGCAGTTTTCTGGATCCAGAAAAAGAGTAAGACATCTGTATTTCATCCTTGATATCTTATTTTCTTCCTTTTTTATTATAGCCACAAGAATGAGCTTTAATGGATGATTTATTCATCTTCTCTACCATTAAACCATTAAGAGCTTAACAAAATTTTGAACTTCATAATTTTTTTTTTTACATAGTCAGCACATTTATTAGCACTTACTACTACATACTGAGATGTTGGACATTGGAGAAAGGAAGGTATTCCCTGTTCTTTGGCTTCAAAAGCTCATAATGTAGGATTTCAACTTTGAGTTAACGTAATAGAGGTAATACTATGGGAACATGGAGGGAGACAGAATTAATTTTGCTTCAAAGAGTAAGAAAATCATGCACATTAATTTGACAAGTGAAGCTTAACTATAATATGATAACGAGTTTGTTGAGAAATAAGGCGGGAAGAAGCAACATTCTTGGTAGTGAGGGGAGGAAGAAACAAAATGAGTGTGGGAGATTAAGTTAAAATTAAAACTCTTTACAAAAATAAGGTATATCTTTCCAAAATATTCCATTTTTATCATGTTCTTCAGTAGAACTTTACACGTGTGTTTTTTCATTTGTTTGTTTGTTTGTTTGTTTGTTTGTTTTTTCCCATTCAGTTAAAGCTTTGTGTATGATGGTAAGATTTTGGGGTTTTATATAAGGATTATCATTGAAGACATGTAATCAAGAAAATAAAATGATAAGATTTGTAGCTTAGATATGTATTGTATTATGTAGCAACTGGGAAAGATAAGAGAGATGAGAGTGGAAACAAGAATAAATATTTAGGAAGTTCTAAAAAGTGTTTTTGGGTTAGAAATAACAGGAACCTGAACAAGAATAGAGAGGAGATAATAAACTGGAGAGGGATTTAGACTATAAAATACATAAGATTTATTGACATGCGGATCATTTTATTTTGTATTACTGCATGGTCTCCTTGATGTAACCATTATCAAATTAATCCTTTTAGTCCTAAAATCAGATCTGTCATATTGATTCTGTAAGTCACTAGAAAATATAGTGACTGCCATACATATATACTTTATATGTATATTTTGAAGTACAGCATTAGTCACTACTTATGGACAAAGAGTATAGCCAAGATCATGCATTATATATCATTCACTACATATCACACCATTAAATATTGAAAGCAGAATTCAAATTCAAGTCTGTTTGACTCACAATTGTATGCTCATTGGGTAGCCAAATTCATAAGTCACATAAAACAGAGTTAATACTCATACAGATAAAATGAGAATAGAGTAGCAGGCCTCACCTGTTAACATCTCTCTCTTCATTTATCCAGAGGAGGTTCTGCAAAAATATTAGGGTTCTTGAGGAGGTAACATTTCTAAACTATCAGTCTATACTATTCTATATATTGTGGAATCTATAGCATGCTATCTCCCTGGAGAGAACATAAAGCAAGTAAATTTATTTTAGGTCTATAAGGCGTCATATTTAAGTATGTTACTTATCAGTGAAACAGTTTTTAATTGCAGAACCCTCAATTTGAACTCTTTTTTTCAGTGTTGGTAAAATATATTGGCTTCCTGTTAAACAAAGGATTGTCAACACAGGTTAAGCTTCTGTCTTTCTCTTATATTTAGCTCCAAATGTCAACAATGAAATTGCATATGTTTTTATGTGTAGTTGGTACTCAGTAAATACTTGTTCATCAGTTATTATAGTGATTATAATGCTTTGTCAGGTACAGACATGATTTGGTCTATGGTTTTTAGAATCTTCTGTGAATACTTATTTCTGGCAGGGAGTTATTTTATCAGTTTGATAGTGGTTTGTTCAAGTAGCCTCAAACACTATCCATTTTAGCCACTATTTCCAAAACTGCAACATTAAGATCCATAAAAATAGTTGCATGGATCAAAACTCAACTCTCATTTTATGATTTGATGATACTTTATTTTAGGTGATATGACTCATTCATTCATACATTCGTTAATCTGACAAGTATATATTGAGGACCTCTCTATGATAAGAATAGTTCTAGCCTTTAGTAATAAGGAGGGGAATAAGCAGGGGCGCGCACACGCGCACACAAACACACACACACACATCTTTCATAGAGTCCATACTCTAGTGGAACAAGTCAAAATATAAATAAACATATAAATAACTTTCAAAGAGTGTTAACTGCAATAAAAATATAGTGGAGTAATGTATAGAAAGGAAGTTGGAGCATGGCTGTTTAAAACAGATTATTTAAGAATTTCACAATCTGTGAAAAGAAAAAGAAACCGTCTATGCAGATATTCTTCACAAAACTGAAAAGGAAATGGAAAGACTTTAAATGGAAAAATCCTGGAGTATTCAATGAGAAAGCATCACGCATGATTGAGAGAAAGGTAGAAGTTGGGGTTCCATAAGTATTATAGGCCACAATGTTATTTACCCATCCCCCAACCAATCTTTCTTTTTACTCCAATTTTCCATGCAGTTAGCTGCTGACCTGAACTAAATGGTGAGAAAGGCCCTAATTTGTGTAAGGTTAATTCCACCATATACACGTAAACATATGACTCAGTTTTGTCCCATAAGGTATAAGGAAAGCTAGTGAGGTAGCATCTGAGGGAAAAAAAAATGCCTGCTCCTATGAGAAAGCTACAGGAAAAAATAAAATAATGATACACCAAACTTTCTTCTTCCTCTATCTACACTGCCCAATATGGTATTCACTAGCCACATGTAGCTATTGATTACTGGAAATATGCTTAGTCTCACTTGGGATGTGCTGCAAAATGAAAAGATCACACATTGGATCACAAATAATAAAATAATATAATAAAAAATATTTCATTAATAACTTTTCTATTGATTACATGGTAAAAGTAAAATTTTGTATATATTAAATTCCTTGCAGGACATGTGGTCCTGTTTGAAATGTCCAGGGACTTATTTGGTCCACACCAAAAGGTGCTTGAAATTTGTTCCTGTTGAAAACGTCCACACTTCAAAAATGTTGCTAGGTTCAAATAGCTTATTTATAATGCTTATTTATACTTTCGGTTACAGCATTAATACATAAAAAAGTACTATCATGTTTTCTTAGTTCAATAATTTTGTTGGGTGGCTGTATTGCCAATAATAGCTTGTTTTGCCTTGTAAGCCTAACTGGTAGTGGTGCATTACCAGTCAGGTAGATGGGCTGGGGTTCAAATCTTGCAGAAAAGTTGACCAGATGTCTCTATGGACATTTTAGACAGAACCAAATATCAAGGATCTTTGTGGCATGGACCAATTGTCTTTATGGTCGTTTTGAACAGGACCAAATATCTGCCATTCAATTAAGTTAAATAACATATATACTTATTAATTCCATCTGTCACATTTTACTTTTTATGTCTTTTTGTGTGGATATTAAAGAACTTAAAATTATACATGTGCCACGAATCTGTGGGTCACATTGTATTTCCTTTTGGTAGGGCTGCTCTAGACTTTATTGTATTTGGAAAAGGAGCCTAAGCCAGGTGCAGCCATTTTTACACCAACCTAAGGATGGAACCTGAAAGATGGAAAAAATATGGGTCCACGGTGTATTGCAGAGTCATGAAATTAGCCAACCCTACTTCTTGACTTCTTATATGAGATAACTGCTTGAGACAGTGTTAGGCATTTTGTTCTCTGGAGCTGAAAACATTCTTAATAAAACAAATAGTCGAGGAAACAGACCATAAAAAGTTATATGGGCAGAAATTAGTTATTTAATTTTTTTTTATTACAATGAAAGACCATAGTCAATATTTATGTAGGGGGAATGATATGATGTGATTTACACTGAAGCAATAAAGTGGATATCAGCTTCTGCTATGAGAGCCAAACAATCTCAGATTCAGTCCTTATTTCCTTACATTACTTGGGCAGTATTTTTAACCAGACTTACCATTACCTCATCAGTTACATATTGCACTCTCCTTTTCCCCTTAATCTTACAAACAGAAAAAATGATTCTATCGCATTCTGTACTTCATGCTATGGTATAATTTTTTGTGTGGGCAAGACACGTATTTCATATTATTCATGCTCTCCATTTTATTTCCCATCCCCAATTTCATTCTTCTCTGCAGTCAGTCATCTACTCTCATGTATTTAAATACTTCCAGTTCAGCTTCCTGATATTGCTCACCTATATGTGATTCTGTGAAAAAAATGTATCTTTTATTTTGCATGAATGAATTTCAAAAAACAAAAATTACATAAATGTTTTGAGCACAATTGTTTTTCATTTTACTTAACATGATGATTCTAAGTTCTACCCATTGCAGTATGTAGAATCCTATTTTTTCTTTCAAACTGATGCATAGTATTCTATCACATGTGTATATTTGATTTATCCTTTTCAAGAGTAATGAAATTGTTATAGTATGATTAGGGTCTAACTTGCATTTGAATCCAGTGTAGTAAATAATATTCTTTCTTTTCCAAGTAAGAAAGATACTACACATAGATGTCACAGATGGAAAAAAAAATTAGTATACTTCACAGGTGGCTCCAACCCATCCAAGAAGAAAAATGGGGAGAATCGATTATATTACCAAAAGAAAGAATTTTCTTCTAACTGCAACTAGACATTGATGGTGTTTCAAACAGAATTTAAGATAGCTCCCATAAATCATCACCTCCTGGTATTCATGCCTTTGTGTAATTTCCCCCCTTTATGTGTGGACAGTACCTGCCAATTACTCTAATTAACAGAATATGGAAAAGTCAGTGGGATGTAACTCCTATGATTAAGTTATCTTATATGTAATTCCATCCCACTACCAGACTCGCTTCAGAGATTCTTCTTGCTGCCTTGACTAAGGAGCCATGTTAAGAAAGTATACATGGTAAGAAATTATAGGTGAGGTTCTCGGAAGTGAGGGCCTAACACCCAGCACGAAGGCAGTTCCTCAGTCCTACTGATGTAAGGAAATTAATTCTGCCCACAACCAAAGTGTACTTGGAAGGACATCCTGCCCCAATCTAGTCTCACGATGAAAACATAACCCAACTAACTCCTTGATTGCAGTCTGTGAGACTCCTAGTAGAGGAGATAGCTAAGCAGTGTCCTGCCTCCTGACTCTTGCAAATTGTGAAATAATGAATCTGAATGGTTTTGAACTGCTAGTTTTTTTTTAAATAATTTGTTATTCAACAATAGAAAACTAATTTGGGATAAATTGTTTTAATGGACTAAGTTCCCTGAGGCAAGTCAGTGTTTCCTTGCCCAGACAAGGGAAAATTAGTGTGTCTATAATAAATATTATAAGGTGAAATAGCAGTAGTATAGAACAGAGGCACAGATTGTCTTAGGTTTTTTAGGAGAAATAAGTATAAGAATCTATTGTTTATGTGGTAAGATAAAAGTAACTTACCATTCCTTCTTAAAATGAATACCTAGAAGCCTTCACACTCTTATATGTGAAATATGACACTGAAAACTAAATACAATTGCTGTAGTAATAACCACATTGCAGCAGATCGTTTATGTTTAAAGCTAACTTGATTTAACTAATTTCATCATGGGGACCAAAATTTATGGTCACAAAGTGACTTAGGCTCCATAAAGGGTATAATCATGAGGAGCTCTATCAGGTCAGACACTATCTCTGCTTCTTTGCTACCATAGTCAAAATTGAAGCCTATTAACCAAAAACCACTAGAGGTATAACTTTAGTCAAAAAAAATTAAATTTATTGACTCATTGCAAGGAGGGAGAACAAACTCAGGAAAACACTGAGTGTCTCAGTGACAGAATGCTAGGGAGGTCTTATTATAAGATTTGGGCTTGTGTCATTTGAATTGGGGTAAGTTTCATAGAGAATGGCTTTGCTCTGTATTGGGTTCCTTCAGATATCAGGACAAATTTATGATTGATTATATATTTTTAAATATATTTTTGTTAATTTTTAAATTACAGTTGACATACAATATTATGTTTTACGTGCACAGCATAGTGATTAGATATGAAGTGGTCACTCCAATAAATCGAGTAACCCTCTGACACCACACATAGTTATTACAATATTACTGACTATATTCCCATGCTATACTTTACATCCCCATGACTATTTTATAACTACAAATTTGATGATTGTTTATATTAATAATGTCCCCCCAGGGGGTGGAAGAAATGGAATAGGACTAAAGCTGCAATTGATTTAAAACAAAAACAAAAAAATAAGTCACTCATATTAGCCCAGAGAAACAGGTGTTTGGTATTCTTGGGATCTGGATAATGTTTTCATTGTTTTCTGTCCTCAAAAGTGATTAAGAGTTGCCTTGTTTTTGTCTTGCTCCATGGTGGTTACCGGTTGAACTTGTCTGATGTTGTTGTTCCGTGAAAATGTTTATTTTCAACAACAACAAAAAATATTGCCTAACCTTTAGAGACACACCAACTCCAAGCTGAAAGGGGTCAATGGTTACTCTTTTTCTTTCTCAACGACAAACTGAATGTGCTTGTGCATACTTCTTTGTGCACCTCTGTGAGAGCATATCTTGGGTGGAACTTTGAGTCAAAGGGAATATAAAAAATTATTTTCACTGAATACTGCATGATTGCCCTCCAGACATGGCTGCAGTCATTTAAAAATCCCACCTGTAGTGATTATGGATTCTTTTCTAGCACCTGGTTTTATAACTTGGTCTGTTTGTCAGTTGCCCTCAATTGCTATACTATTTCTTAAAAAGTCAATTTAATTATTATCATCACTATGTCATTATTATCATTATTATTTCCCCTGGTTTTTATATTCTGAGTTATGAATTATCTTAAATATTCCATTGTAACAATATTTACTTAGCTAGAAAATAATTATATCAAATTGCAGATATTAGTTGATTAAGTAAATTCAAAACAACCTAAGTATTAAAAAAATTACCAATGAATGCAATTTTAGACCAAGATTTCAAGAGTCCTCCAATCTGAATGAATGAATGAAGATGATTATTCAACTAACTAAGACAGAATAGAGAATAATATTATTTTTTCCTATATATAATGCAAAGCTAGAAAGGAAAATTGGATTTCTGCTGTGGACTGAATGTTTGCATACTTCCCAAATTCATGTTAAAATTCTAATCCCAATGTAATAGCATTTGGATTGGAAATGACACCTTTGGGAGGTAATTAGGTCATGGAGGTGGAGCCCTTATGAACGGCATTAGTGCCCTTATAAGAGAGACACCAGAAAGCTCATGCCCTTTCTTTCTGCACTCCATCATATGAGGACACAATAAGAAGATGGCCATCTGTAAACCAGGATGAGGGCCCTCACTAGATGTTGTCAGCACCTTGATCTTGAACTTCCCAGCCTCCAGAATTGTGAAAAATAAATGTGTGTTGTTTAAGCCACTCAGTCTGTGGTAATTATAGCATAATGTTACAGTAACCCAAAATAACACAATTTCATTTTAGAAAATAAAGAGAAAATTTATGTTGTATGCTTATATACATCTTATTTTCTGCTTCCTAATTAAATATGCATACTAAGAAATAATTAAATCTGATGATAACTGTTGGTTAATAACTTCAATCTACTAAACTGAAGAAAATATTGTATACAATTACACAAAAATTTCACTTAATTAAAAAAATCACTTGTTTTAATTATATCTTAGTTTCACATATATTTAGTAACTAATTTACAGTTTTATCTGATACTTAACAAGGTTAATTAGAACTACTTAATCCTACTACATATGTTTAAGAAAATGAATACAGACCACAATAATATAATAAAATTAGCATTTATTTTGATGTACACTATGCAATAACTTTAGAGAGATGTCATGAAAATCATATTTTATACAATTATGAAACCAATGTAGAGAAAACATTATAAGTATGGTGAAACTTATATCCGGATGTTAATTTCCTTTTGGCAACAGGAATTGATGGTAATCTTCATGACCAGTTGATCTCTATTGGTTTATCTAGAGTAATATTTTTCACTGTCAGATCAATATTTAAAATCTAAAAATAAGTAAAATCACAATTAGTTGTTTAATCAGAAACATTTTTCAACAAAGACTATTTCCATAAATAAAAGTTCTCTAAGTATACAAGATATACTCTGTTTTTCTTGCAGAGTTCACAACTATTTCAGCAATAATCTCACCCAACTAACCAATTATACAGATGATGAAAATAAATCCTAGAGAAGTGGAATGGTTCTCAAAAGACAGTGAACAACTAAGACTATTAACATATTATATTGATTTTTACTTTACTTTCTCCATGAGTCCTACATATGGAGTTATTTATTATTGCACTGTATAAATCTCTATACTTCCCACGTTGAAATATTACCCAGTCATGCACATACAAATTTAGATTAGAAATATGTTTCTTTTTATGTCAATGTCAAAAGATTTTGGGATGCTGAATTTGTTATCAATGATGCCAACTTTGGATGTGTTACTTTCTCTCACTGGACAGAATTTCAATCAGACCATATAGGGAATATTTTTGGAGGTGACCAACTGAGCAGCTGCAGTCAATCACCTGTAATAGTTTTATATGATGATCTCATTAGACCTTACCATTGCTTCTTTTTCTCCAATACTCTCTGTGCCTTAGCTCTGAAAGTTTGTATTCAATCATCAAATATGCAAGATAAAGAAAATCAACATTTGTTCACTGCTTACTGAGTACCAGACACTCTCTGAGGAGCTTTATAAAATGTACTCTTCACTAAAACACAGCATCTTATTACTTATTTCCCACATTTTATAGAAGAGTTTGAAAGGTTAAACTTCAATGATTTTCTTAATATCCATTAGTTTGGTTTGAAACTGATTCATCTTACACCAAAATCTAACCTAGTTTGTTTTTTTGTTTGTTTGTTTGTTTGGTTTTTATATCAAAGTGAAAAGTAGTAAGTTCATCACAAAGCTTTTAATACCAGGACAAAAGGCAACTAAGTACAACTGCTGTTAGGAAAATGTTTTAAAACTTGTACTGACAGAGCAATTAAATCATCCTTGCATATAATTCCAACACCCATGGAGAAGGACAATCAGGTAGAGAAACTGACCACTTTCTCCTATTCCCATATATCTATAAACTTTGAAAACAGTAGCTTCTCATAAAAATGTATTTTATTTAAATACACTTAGAAAGAGCCACTCCACTGTTAGTAAAGTTAATATGTTATTTTGGACTCACTGAGGTAATAAAGCGTTGTACAAAATTTCATCTTAATACTTAAAAGTCTTTGTGAATGTGTTTGAAAGCAGTGGAATGAACTTTTATTTATAAATGGTGTGTTTTTATACCAAGTATTTGATCAAACTGAATTTGCAATAATACTTGATATGTTAAAATATTTAACACTGTTCAACTGACTGTATTCAGTTTATTTATAGTAAAAATTACGAGCTTTAGTTTTTACCACTGTAGTAGCAAATAAAGAGTAAGAAAATATATAAGGCAAACATGCTTTTTCGATCTGATGAATACAGGTAGTTCAACAAAACTGATTTCTGATTGTGATTTTTAACCATTGACTATTCCTGGGGAATTAATTTTTCTTTTCAAGGACTGTTTCTGGTCTGCCATGAGATCACTGGACTAACTCAGTGATTCCCTTACTGGAATTTTAAAAACCAGTAAAATTTTAAAGAGAAGAAAAATGAGGGTGTGGCTCTAGGTTATCAACATTTATTTTAGCAAGGAAGGACATTAAATATACAAAACTCTAATATCCCAACCTTGGTATCATTTAAAGAAATAAAAGTATTTTAATGTCAAAGTAATAGTTAAGACTGTTCCACATTAAAGGGGAAATCCCACTTGACTACAAAACAGTAGTAATGATAGGACAGATATTAAGTTTAAATTGGATAAAATGGCCCCTCAGGTGACGTTCAACCATCACATCCCATAAAATCTATAAGGACCTAAGACTGTGTCCAAGACATAATTGCTACATTTTTAGATGAAGTCAGGCTAACAAATAGCTACCGTGTAAGTTAAATCCATTTTCAGTGATTGTTTGATTAATAGCTAGTTGTTTTCATTCAATTTTAAACACAAAAAAAGTATGCGCACAAACACTCATACAGGTTTAGCAGTGCAGATGTAGCCTTAAACTTGGACCAAACAATTATAACAGCTGGTTTCTAGAACACGTTTTTGAAATCTACCTTTAAAGTACATAGATTCACAGAATTTAGGATTGGAAGGAATTTAAGAAATTGTTTACTTGCATATTATTATTTACTTGGAAAGAAAAAGAATGCCTGAAATTATTAGTTCAAAGAAAAAAGCTAATTACTGGCAGCAATGGGACTTTAACATAAGAATTCTGATTCCTTGTTTAATCTGTGAATTATATCCTCATACACCTGTATATCAAATTATTCATGAGTGCTAATAGACAAACCTATTAATGTTGCAAGGATTTTCAAATATATTTTATGTAAGATATATTAAAAGTTGAAATGCAGACACTTTATTTAAAAAAAAAAAAAATTTGAGGCACTTTACCATATAGAAATGACAATGATTTAGAGGTTGAAGGTAAATTTAATCTTGCTTTAATTATGTCAAGACAATTTTAAAATGGGTGCCATTAGCTTGCTTTGTATGAGAGGTTACCAAAGATGATAATATGGAAATAGATATGAAAGTTTAATGAAAATAAACAAGAAAGGTTATAGTTGACTATTTTACTTTAGTGATGAGAAATAAAATGTATCTAAGTAGACAGTTTGAATAGCTTCATTAAAAAATATTTTCTTATGTCACTTACCTTCTTGTTTGGTTCTAGAATAAATTTAAGTGATTCTTCCGTTCCATCATATACGAGATTAACCTTATTAACAGAAGTCGTTGCTATTCCCCATATATGGATGAATCCAAGCCTCATTTCATTTGTGTTTAGAGAAGTATATTTCAATACAGTGCTTGTCAAAGTGGTCTACAAAGACAAATAAATACTTTAAATCCTTCATTTGAAAAAGTAATTAAATCTTTTAAAAAATTATATATATACATATATATATATATAGGATAAGCAAAATATTTCATAGTGCATCAAATTGTTTATTCATGAGTTATGTTAAATACTAAACATAAAATATGTAAATACAAAATAAACATAAAACATGGCATAAACTTCAACTATTCTTTAACACAATTGCATATGAATGATCTGATATGAATACACACCTTGTTTAAATTAAATTGTACCAAGAAATATAGGTCTTTCTCATAGGTGTCTGTAGAAAAAAAAATAAGTGACATATTTATATTTCCAAAGAAGAACAATAGTAAATATTAGTATACTTTACTGCTCTTTCCCATTAAAAAGAGTACCAAGCAAACAATGCATATCTAATTTTTCTCTAAGTTTATTTAACTTGTTCAAACACAGTCCCAGGAGCACTGAAATACAAAAAATGAATCACCAAAGAGTGCTCTAGAAGGACACAGTAGACAATGAAATAATGCTTATAAAGGAAAATGAATATGTTGGCAACATATTTCAATGTCATTTGAGAAAAATATGCAATTTAGAGATTATGACAGGTCAACTGTATTAAAACTGATAAAGCATAGTGTTTATATCCATACCTTTATATGAAATATAATCTTACTGTATTTAAAATTAGTTTACAAAATAATCTCACAGATATAATGTATTAAGTGCTTATTATTTGTCAAATTTTAAGTACTTTATCACACTACTCTGAAATATGTATTATTATTACTCCGACTGTATAGAAGAGGAAAGGACAGTGAGTCTCGAGAGATTAAATAAGTGGCCAAAAGTGAAACAACTAATTACAGATGTTCTTTGACTTATGATGAGGTTGTGTCCTAACAGACCCATCAGAAGTTGAAAACATAGTAAGTCGAAAATGCATTTAACGCACCTAAACAATAAATATCACAACTTAGCCTAGCCTACCTTAAATATGCTCAGAATACTTACATTAGCCTACAATTGGGCAAAATCATCCAACACAAAGCTTATTTTACAATAAAGTGTTAAATATTGGAATTTATTGAATACAGAAAACACAAAACGCAATATTGCAAAAATACTGGCAACACAGTATGCTACAGAGTATTGGCTGTTCACCATCATGATCCTGTGGTTCGCTGACACTGCCCAGCGTCAGGAGGGAATCGCGCAGCCTATCACTAACCCAGGAAAACATCAAAATTCAAAGTGTGGTTTCCACTGAATGTGTATCGCTTTCGCACCATTGCTCAGTTGAAAAAAATCCTAAATGGAACCATTATTAAGTCAGGGAACATCTGCATTATCAAGGTCTGGAATCAAGTCCAGTTTTCCTTGACTTCTAACATTGTGTTTCTATGTAAAATCAAATGAGTATATGACAGAAAGGCAAAAGTAGAGTCAAATGCATGATTGAAACAAGTGTTAGGAAACATTAAAAAAAACAACGCATTTTAATTCCCTTTTTGACTTATACATGCCACCATTTTATTCAGTAATCCTCTGCAAAATTGCTTAATTGGAGATTAATTTTGCTTGTACCAAAATTAAATGATATTCTGTCTAAAACGTGCTTTCTTTTTATACTAATGCATTATGGCTTTTTTTTTTAAACTTTTTTCTTTCAATTACAGTCGATATTCAACATTATATTAGTTTAAGGTATACAGCACAGTGGTAAGATATTTATATAACTTAGGAAGTGAGTCCCCAATAAGTATAGTATCCACGTGTCATCCTACATAGTTTTTACAATATTTCAACTATATTCCCTATGCTATACTACTTTATATCCCCATGACTATTTTGTAACTGCCCGTGTATACTCCTTAATCCCTTTACCTTTTTCACCCATTTCCCTAACCTCTTGCCCCATTTGGCTACCATCAGTTTTTTTCTTTTTATCTATGAGTTTGTTTGTTTTGACTGTTAATTTATTTTGTTTTTTAGATTCCACATGTAAGTGAAATCATACAGTATTTGTCTTTCTCTTACTGACTTATTTCACTTAGTGTAATACCTTCTAGGTCCATCCATACTGTTGTAAATAGTAAATTTTTAATGACCCAGTAATATTCCATTGTGTGTGTGTGTGTGTGTGTGTGTGTGTGTGTGTGTGTGTGTGTGTGTACCACCCCCTCTTTATCCAATTATTTACTGATGGACACTTAGGTTGCTTCCTTGGCTATTGTATATGAAATGTCTTTGTCTCTGGTTAGTCTTTGTTTTAACGTCTATTTTGTCTAATAAAGTATTGCTAACCCAGCTTTATTTCTGTTTTATTTGCATTTGCATTTTCATCAAATGTCTTTTTCCATCCCTTTCAATCTGTGTGTGCCTTTCAATCTGAAGTGAGTCTCTTGTAGGCAGTATATGTTAAGGGTCTTGATTTCTTCTCCATTCAGCCATCCTATGTCTTTTGATTGGAGCATTAATCCCTTTAGATTTAAAGTAATTATTGATAGGTATACCGTTATTGCCATTTTACTATTCATATTTTTTTACCTATTTTTTTTCCATCTTAAATAAGTCCTTCTAAGATTCCTCGTAATACTGGTTTGGTGGTGATGAACTTTAGCTTCTTTTTGTCAGCAAAGCTCACTATCTGTCCTTCGATGCTAAATGAAAGCTTTGCTGGGTAGTGTAATCTTGGTGTAAATCCTTGCTTTTCATCACTTTATTTCACGCCGATCCCTTCTAGCTGCAAAGTTTCTGTTGAGAAATCAGCTGACAGTCTTATGGGAGCTCCCTTGTACATAACAAAATTCTTTTCTCTTGCTACTTTTAAGATTCTCTCTCTGCCTTTAATCTTTGGCAGTTTAATGACCATGTATCTTGGTGTGGCCTCCTTGGGTTCATCTTGTTGGGGACTCTGCGCTACATGGACTTACATATCTATTTCCTTCTCCAGGTTAGAAAAGTTTTCAGTTATTTCTTCAGTCAAATAGGTTTTCAATTCCTTGGTCTTTCTCTTCTCCTTCTGGTTCCCATATGATGCAAATATTGTTACTCTTAATGTTATCCTAGAGGTCCCTTAACAATTCTAATTTGTTTGCCTCTTTTTTCTGTCCAGATTGAGTGTTTTCCACTACCTTGTGTTCCAAATCATTGATTGATTCTCTGCGTCATCTAATCTGTTGATTCCATGTAATATGTTCTTTTTTTATGGTTTCTATCTCTTTGTGTAAGTTCTCACTGAGTTCATCTATTCTTCCCCTAAGTTCATTGAGCTTCCTTATAACCAGTATTTTGAACTCTGTACCTGGTAGAATGCATTCCTCCATTTCTTTTTCCTTTTTTCAGTTCTTTTTCTAGAATTCTGTCCTGTTTTTTTGTTTTGTTTTGTTTTTCATCTGAGACATGTCTTTTTGTTACCTTATCCTGGCTGCCTCCCTGTACTTGTTTCTATGCATTAGAAATAATACGTCTCCATGTTTTGGCAGGGTAGTCTTATGTAGTACGTGGCCTGGGGCCCAGTGGTGCAGACTACCTGGTCATCTGAGCCGGGGTTCCAGGGTTGTCACTTGTGTGTGTTGTCTGTGCCCTCCTGTTGTAGTTGACCTTGACTGCTGTTGGAACGTCAGTGAGTGGGATTGATCCTCAGGCTGACTGGCTGTAAGGACCAGCCATGACTGTAGTGGAGGAGCTGTTGTGCAGGGTCTGTCTCCATGGAGCAGGATTTACTTTAGTGGTGCTCTGGTGCTGGCTGAGTCCAGCCTTTGGGTGTGTCATTTATGAAGTTAATTGGGTGGTGCTCTGGTGTTGGTGGTGCCATGGAGTATGTTGGTCCTGAGGCCTCTTGGTGGGCTCTAGTGAAGGCCTAGGTCAGCCACTACCTGGGCCAACCTGGAAAGAGCTACAAAGTGATCTGTGGTTGATAGCTACCTGTGCTGGACTTGGAGGTACCTGGGAGAGACTATGCTGCAAACCAAGGACAGCTGTGCATGCTTTATTTAATATGCACACAAAATATAGTCTTAAATTTTAAATACAGAATTATAAGCTCAGTTCTTAAGGGCCATTTTAAAAGTATAGCATAATGAGTTAAAGGAAACAAAAATGGCAGCTATTAGGAGATTATGAGCAGTTTTGTTGTTTTTCATCAATAAGGGAAAGATACAATATATGATTTTAGTAAAGGGTACACATATGTCTATTTCATCATATAAGAAGGACAAATTGATGTTTTACTAAGCTATACAAATTTATTAGCTATAATAGTTAAAAATTTACTTAATGTACACAAGTTTCAAAATAAGTTTATTTTGGTTTATCTTTGATTTTCTTAATAAAAAAGACTATGTCAGCAAATAATAATATTCCATAAAATTTGAGTGTAGTTAAAGAAAGGAATCATTTAGATGGGTGCCCAGAAACTAGATTAGCAAGTCTTGCTGTGACCAAAAATTTTTTTGGAGATTCTAATATAAAAAATCTAAAAACTAAGCGTTTCTTGTATATTGTTGCTGTTTACTGAAGAAATTAAAGGGGATTTTTTGAAATATTTACATTGATTTATAACAAATGTAGTGAGATTATAAAATATAACCAAAAAAGTAGGTATAATTGTCTAGAACCATTTGGTTTGTTGGATGAAGACATAGAGAAATATCTGAATTATGCTGTTTTTTGCCAGTAATAAAAAGAAAAAAAAAATGTAGCATGAAACTTCAATGGGTAAAGGCCATACCAAGTCCCTTCATCCATATAGTTTATTAGGAAGAGCTGGAGGAAATAATTCTAAAATAAGCTTTGTCTTCCTTGCTGTTAGAATGAATTTACTCAATTTATTACATAGTAAGATTCAAGGACCCCAAGCCAAGGACGCAAATTGTGCATACCTCAACTTTACAGTCCTGGGAAACTATAGAAAATTTGAAGTGCATCCTGCTGGGCCCAGGTAGAAAAGAAAGGCTGCAAACTCAGTAGTACCTTAGCTAATGTGTTAATAATGAAGGTGAGGGCTCTAAAAGCATAGCATTATAATGAATTGATTTTTCTACTTCTAAATCACAGATTACTAGGAAGAGTTTTTTTGTTTGTTCAAGAGTCTTGCTTATTACTACTATATGATTTTTATGTCAACTTCCTGATATACTTTATTTACTAATAGATTCTTACGTTTTTATGGTTGCAGACCATTGAACTATGATTTACCTGAAAACATGAAAGATACATGCCTTGGCTATTAATGAAAAATTTCTCATATGTGCATAATTTATTTAAATTGCACTGAACTGCCCCATGAGAACTTCAATTCCACACAGATGTTAGTTTTATGACTAAGGTTTGTATCAAGAGAATGTTCAAAGCTCTCACCTAGCAGAGCTGGTACTGCAAACCTAATCCTCGACCAGTATTTACTTAACAGCATAATAATCACTTTGGGACATTTTACTCAAAGACAGAGTCCTGGACCTCTTCCCAAATTAATGGAATTTGGATGGGCCTTAGAGTCTGCCGTCTTTACAAACTACCTTAGGTGATTCTGATAACAAGGGTCAGCACAGAACATGCTGCTAAAAGTTTAGCTGTTCAGTCTGGTCTTCAGGAACAACCATGGAGTAAATATAGAATTAAGTTTAAATCCTGAATTTTTTTAAATAAAAAATGCTGTATATTAAAAACAAAAAGCAAACCACACAATGATGCAAAAGCGATACACATTCAGTAGTCAAACAAACTCGAGTTTTGTTTCTGGACTATCATGTGCTTTGGAGGCATCCTTATGGGTCACTATGCATGCATGGAACATAAGTTTTCAGCCTAGTTGACCACACACATATTGAATGTCCATTATATGAACAATGTTGGGCTAGCTTCGGGGAGTACAAAAATTATAGATATACAATCCTAGCCTACCCAACTGTCCCAGTTATCCAGACATTTACCCTAGAGATTAACAATATTTAGAATAAGAAGAAAGTCTTTAAATATTTGTAATGCTATTTTTAAAGTTGTTTCAACTATTTATTAAACTATTTTAGCTTTAAATAATATTATTAAATTTTTATTTAGCTTCCAAAGTACAATAATAGGTAACATAAAAGTAATGTTATAATATGTATATTATCAATTACATTTATCTACTAAATGGAACACTCACCTATAGTCTCTCCATCATCCCAGAACAGAGATCCTTGTGCCATCTGTTTGTCATCTGCAGCAACAATGAGCTTCATGTAATTTTTTCGACTATAAGGGAGGAATATAATTTTATTGATGTTTACAGAGCAGCATATGTCTTGTTAGGATATGACATCTATGTAAGTATATGAGGGGACACAAGTAAGAATATCAATTAAGGAGATGGCAAACTGTTTTAGACAAAAAAATAAAGCCCTTTCCTTTTTCTCATGATTTAATGGAATGATATAACCCAGAAAATTCTTGCTATATTTAATAAAAATATCATGCATGTCCTTTGATCTCAAGGGTTCACCTACTATAATAAATCAGAAGTGGCCTCATTTATAATAATTAAAACCATATGAAGTTTATTCATATATTTATTACTTCTGTTAATCCTTGACCATTAAAAATGAAACTATTTTAACAGTGTTTTTTATCTCTCATGTCTAAGCCTTCCTCACATTTCCATATATAAGCCACAGAATTATCATTGGCAATTGTTAGTAAGAATGTGGAGAGTAATCAGCAAGCTGTAATTCCTATCCTTGGAATGGGTGATATCTCTCAAGCCTGTGACTATATAGGCTTGTCCGGGAACTAAATATCTGCTTTCATGCTCACTGTACAAGTGAGGTGGTTTGACAGCTTCATATTGCTAAGGAAGGATTTCTTAGACAAATTATGCTTAGGTATTTGCCTTTTCTAATCCCAAATGGTGAAGGCAGTATGTGCTGCTTTGGAAGTCTCCTACAATATCCAGAATATGTAGTTTATATCTTCATAGCAACTTGTATTTTCCATGTAAAGATGTTCGCATATTTTAGCATGTATATATATATATATGCATATATATGTATGCATTTCAGTTCAGTTTACTAGGGTAAAAGGTAAGTATACCTTATTAGCAACATTGAAAATCTGGTTTAATCTACAATTTTCCAACATATTTAAAACCTAAGATTAAAAACAATTTCACAAGTTGCATTCTAACACACACACACACACACACACACACACACACACACACACTCCTCTCTCATAACAGAAGGATTCTTCAAGGAACAACCTACGAATGGTCCCCTCCAATTTTCCTCATCTTTAATTGATACCAGGGTAGAATATTGACAGACATGGATCTGGAGAGTTCCAGAAAAAAGAAAGAGACTATTGACGCTAACTAGGGTTGTCAGCCTAAATATCACCAAGAGAGTGGATACAGCATAAGAACAGAAGAGGAAGAGAGATTAAGTCCTCTAGAATCTGAATGCCTAACCCAGGAATTTAGGGAGTGGAAATGGAGGCTCTGTGGCTGGTATAAGAGATTCACTCTTACATCAGTCACAGGAGACATAGTGGAACCAGTATCCCTGATAGATCGTAGATATTGCTGAATGAGAGATAGAAGAGAATATCAGGTAGAGTATTCTGGGGCAAAGAAGAGAGGGTCTTAAACAGATAATCAGTTATGAATGGTAATGGATAGAAAATTTGAGTTATCAGTCATCTTTATATAAGGAACATGTTTGGTTCTTCGGTGGGTAGCAGTGGATTTAGCAGAGTGAAGGAGTAATGATACCAATGGATATCTATATTTTCATAAACTAAAGTGAGGCAGGGGATATTTCACAGGACTGACAGAGACAGGCAGAAAAGGGGGGACAGCAAAGATGGAAGAGAAATCCTCTAAGCAATATGTGAGTAAAGTTTTAAAATGTTCATTTAAAAACTATGTTTTCATAAAGTAAATAATACTTCTCTCCATATGTCAGAGGCAGAGAAAACAATAAGGACTTAGGTAAGGCAATCACTCAAAATATAAGACATTCATTTGTCAATACCTTTGCATATTTAAACAGAGGTCATTAAGATTTAGTTGGTATATTAGTCTGTTAAACTTTCTTACTATAAGAAGAAATATCATGTTTGAAGATAAATTTCCATGAGTCTCTCAAGTTTCTGCATATCTTACATACAGAAGCACTGACAGTTTTTCTTCTGAACTATCCTTCAAAGCATGTTTTTAAATTAAACAGTATTGGAAGACAGGGCAGTGTTTCTTTAATTAATTAAAAAAATTGTCTAGTATAATAAAGATAATGTCTCCCTTCAAAGCAAAGAATGGACAGGTTTGCTTATAACCCATTATAAAAAACTGAGTTTCCCTGAGCTTGGCGTTCCTTAGCTGTTGACACAAACCTCCTGGATGTGTAGAATCTGCCTTGGAAACTCCATGTCACCCTCATGGGACTTGAGGGACAGGGAAAACTGAAGCAAACATAGAAGTCACATTTATGGATATGCCATGTGTAAGAAAGGTCATTGCTTTTGATACAGCATCCATGAAACTGGCAGGCTAGCTTGTAAGCTTGGTAGTAGGGTAGAATCACAGATTCTTCCTAGTACTTGACAACTGTAGGTGATATATCTTAAAACTTAATCTGAGTTCTGGAAACACTTCACTTACCTGTGAAATGTGTTTTGAGCAGGCTCTTGACATGGTAGGATGTAACCACCACGGACATGCAGGTTTATTTTATTTAAAGGAGCTTCAAATTTATTAAACGTTCCTCTCACACCAATATCTTGGCCCTGGAAATGAGACGGTTGGAAGGAGGAACAAAAGCAGCAAGAAGTATAATCATCAGAAATATTGATACTTGATGGGACATATTTATAAAATTAAATGACACACTTTCAATTTTAAAACAGACACAAACGTTTGTTCAGAAAATCATGTTGTTTAAAGCATATACTTAGTCCTTAGTTTATTGATAGCTTTGAAAGTAATGTACCACTACTTGTTTTTGTGGTGCTTACATTCCAGAAAATGTGTGGGTTTTGGAAAGGTCATGAAAGCTATTCCTGACTTGCCACATACATTATTATTTGAAGGACTGCATTACCTTTAATGATTACTTTGTATATCCAATAAAGAGCAATGACCTTTTGCTTTACAATGTGTACTTTCCATGTTTACTTGGTGAAGTAAATCAATGACTACATAACAAACCATGGCAGAATAAATTAATTCTCTCTCACTATGTGTTGATTTGTTCAGTTATAATTAGCAAAAATATCTTACTCATTTTAAGTGAGAAGTAAACCAAATATGTTATTAATGAAAAAGTTAGGATCAAATTGTTACCCATTTCTGTTTAGTTAATTCCCCAGAATTCCTTAATTACTTACCGTATGGTAATCAAACCACCGAGTATTAGGAACGTAGCCTTCTACAATGTTAGTATCCTGGAATTTAAAGACATAGTCATTAAAAGCATAAGTTAGGGAAAAATTATTTTGTGAACAAAAATATGTGGTAGAACTTACAGGTTCCAATACAGGAGTAACCAAAAATGCCGGGCCCCACAAGAACTGTTTGAATATATTCCAGGTTGGCTTCTCATTATAGAACCTTGACAAAATATTTACAAATAATTTTTAAAAAAAGCACTTTATCTCTTGTGAATACCGTAAAATATGCATTTAAACCATATTTTGGAATATGGACTTTTGTGGCTTGAAGTGAAAATCAATCAGTAAAAAAATCAAAAACAATTCTATGACTTGGAATTCACTGTGCACTACAATGCTCTATGAGTAAACTCCCTAACAAAATGCAGACAATTGTGATAAACGTGTAAGACCAAATGAATGAGAAATCATTTTTGAAGAGAACTCATGGAGGTACAAATATTAACTGTGCTTAGTAGAATACCAACAAAGTAGAAAATAAAAATTATAAACACCCTGGAAGAGAAATGTGAGACAAGCATGCTGTAAGCACATTGATTCAGTAACTTTAAAAAAAGTTTGCTAATGTTACCTCAATAATAAATACATAAAAATTCTACCAAAAAAAAAAAAAAAAGAGTTTCCTTGTCCTACTTAAATTAGAGCTCATGAATAGTGGACTTACACATCCTTAAATGTTCTTCCATATGTTAATAAATTTCTGAGTTTGAGATATAAATGGCAGGAAAAAATAAAATTGTTTTTTATGGTTTGAGACTAGACACTATTAAATGTCTGCATTTTTTCTCTAATTAAAATGGAATATCTGTATGTGTTCTTTTGTTTTTGTGTTGGTTTGTTTTACTATAAACTGAGATTAATGCCAAGACATACTGCTGGGACTACTCTTCCATGAATTTCCCCCAGGCGTTCTCAATAGAACAAGAGTCTGCATAGTTAATAATAAGGTTTCTGGTTGAGCTCTCAGTCCAGAGCTACAATCTAACAGTTCTAGGAATTTTACAGGGAGATGACAAAGGTGGAGAGTCTGGAACTGAAAGAGGTAAGAGATTAATAAAATGTTACCAGAAAGAAAGACAGGATTATGGTTTAATAAAGCAACTAGAGAGGATAATTTCAACCTACGAATAAGTTTTGTTTTTAAATCTCTTTTTTTAGAAAGCTGAATCTTTTATCCTATTATTAGAACAGAAGGAATACTAATCAACTTATTACATTGGTAATTTTACCTTGGATACTACTATTTCATTTGAGTAAATATATGCTGTGTACTTTTTACCGGTTTACAAATAGTGCAATACAACAAATCACTTTATTTAATTACTCTGGTAATATAGAGTACACAAAAAAGTAGGTATACTATGATTATTTCAAAGTGTGGTTTTTTTGGTGGTGTTGTATTTTTGTTTGAATTGTGCTTTGTTTTCTTTTAACATCCACAATAAGAATCAGCTTGTACTTGTCTTAAACATAAAACAGGATACAATTTTTGCAACTATTTTCCATACAACAGAATTTTAAAATTTGGCCATATGTCAGCTTGAGCTTTAAGAAGTAAATCCAAAACAGTTTTCTAAGGAGAATGTTAGAACTTTTAGAGTACCCCATTAGCACACATCCAGGAAGAGGTGAGAAGGTCTTCAGTTAGGAATTTATATATGGTAGATTTGCTTAACTGCTGTAAACTTCAGTTAATTTAATCATAACATGGAGATAATATTATTATGTTGAAAACTTTTCAAAAATACTCTATGTAAACCATCTAGAATAACACCTGGTATACAGTAGTAATTCCTAAGGAGAATAATTACTTTTTTAATAACTGATTACTGTGTTTCATTTTTAATGACATATGTTAGTATGTTTATTAGAATATTTATTTATGAAAATGTTTGTTAGCCCAAACTGTATGAGATGTGATTGAAAAATATGGTGAATGTTTAAATAAAAAAAAATTACAATAAAGATACATTGACATTAATCCCCCTCAAAATACTTCCCCTCACTTCGAACACACTTATCCCATCGTTCTTGCCACTTTCTGAAGCAGTTCTGGAAGTCCTCTTTCGTATATGTCCTTAGTTGTGCTGTTGTGGCTGCCTTGATGTCCTACATTGATTAAAAACGTTTACCTTTCATGGTCATTTAGACTTTGGGGAAGAGCCAAAATTTGCATGGTGCCAGATCCGGTGAATAAGGTGGATGAGGACACACACAATTTTTGTATTTGACAGAAATTGCCAGAAGCAATATGTGGCATGGAGCATTGTCCTGATGGAGGCTGAAGTAAAGACACTCATGAAAGAGGACTTCCAGAACTGCTTCAGAGAGTGATAAGAACAAAGGGATATATCTGTTCAAAGTGAGGAGGAGTATTCAAAGTGATTAATGACAATGTGTCTTTTGCTATAAAATATTTTTTTTAAATTTAAACATTCACCATATTTCTTGGTCATACCTTGTATATTAAAATAACAATGAAAATTTCCAATTTAAAATAGTGTATATTGTAAATATAAACAAATAAAATAAAATAGTGTATATTATATAATAGACATTATTATATAAATTAAACATAAGCTATCTGTGGTAGGAAAATAATGTACTTACTCATGCAAAAGTGGTCGAATAACAGTGCCACCATGAGCATGAATTTCATGCATCTGTGTATAGAAGTAGGGCAGTAAAGTATATCTAATATTAAGAACGTTCCTTGACATTTCAGAAAAAGTTTGATTCCAGGAAACAGGATCTTGTCTCTGAAACAAAGCAAGTTGAAACAGACATAAACTTTGTCTTTGTTTAAATCATAATTTTCAGTTATGTATTTGGAGAATAAAAAGAAAGAAATAATATTAATTCACTGTCATGTACTATAAACTATCTTCAGAAAAATCGTATGCAATAATCTTTCTATTTAATAGAATGGAGAGAGGGAGAGACAGAGCATAATATTAACACATTAATAAAAAGGAAAATGTAAGCTAAGCCCATTGCTTAATTTAGTTTAAGTGATTATATGCAAAAAGCAGTTCACATTTGACTAGGTGACAAATACATTGTCAACTGTGATGACACTCAGTGTAGGGGCAAAAAGTCTAGGAGAGAAATAAAATGTTATACAAAAGTGGATTGAAATAAACAGAGACATGCAGAGCCCATCATGGTAACCCTGTACATTACATTGTGTGTTCTCATGAAACATGAATAAATTATGGTAATAAAGAATTAATAGTATAGAAGAAGACCTAATTAACATTGGGCAAGAGAAAAGAACATGCCCCAGTCTGTTCTAGAATATACACTCCAGATAAAAAGACTAAAATCAGTACTGGAGAGATTAAAATCCTGTTAAAAAATGTTGTTGCACTAAGTGGTTAAAAATAATACACAGTTAAAGTGATTAGTATTTTATGTTATAATTTGTTCCAGGGGAACAAACAAGGCTGCCACGTAACTCCAGGGAAATGTTTTTTCTTGATATCAACAGGAATAGGACCCAAAGATTCCAACTTTTCTAGATTTCAGGAGTAAGAGTGCTTAAGTGGTGACTGAGTGTTATTACTGGTACATGTAGTGTTAGGTTAGGCATAATCTTAAAAATTAAATGTTCCAAGCACTATTAAGCTATATCTGATCTTATTGTTACTAGTTTCAAAGTCAAATAAGAAGAAAAAGACAAAGATCATCTCTGTCATTATTGACTTCACTGATATCATTAAGGTTTTAAAATGTTGATACATAGCATATACTTAACTCTAAACCATATGTTCCTAAATTCAATTACATTACCTCATAATTAAACTTGAATTGAGGCTTCTGTTCTTTAGATTTTTATTTAGAAATACTTCCTTAGTCTTTCCCTCCTCCGTTTCATTTTCTCAAAAACTCCAGGCACATTCCCATCTTGGGTCTTTCACTTGTTCCCCCCACCAAGTGGAATTCTCTTTCCCCAAACATTTATTTTGGTTTCTCTCTCCCACTCAAGTATCTGCTCTAATGCTAACGTCACTTTATCCAATAGGACTTTCCTGAGGACTCCTTCTAAAACAGAAACTCCATAAACCTCTATCACAAGCTTACTCTATTTTTCCTTCATATGCATATATTTGTACCTGACATTTTATATAAATATATATTAAATATAATATATACATAAGTATAAATATAAATATACACATACTTACATATTATCTTTATCCTTCCTATATTATATGCAGCAGTAGGACAGAGGTTTTGTAAATATTAACTAGTAGATTCTCAAAGAATACTTATTGAATGAATCCCTATCCAGGCTTCTATTGATACATGTCCCCCTCTTCCAACATTATAGCTTTCTAAATTGTAATACTGACAACAAATTTTCCTCTTAAAATATTCCTATTCCGTCAAGTTACGTCTCTGTTACCCAACTTTCAAATTCTTGCAAAATATGGTACCATGCTGCCTTCCTACCTTATATAGATTTTCATTTGCAATTTCTAAAATAAATCTTCCCTTCTTTACTGTCTAAAATTTCCCAAGAGTGACATAAAGATTTTAAACACGTTGTGAGCTCTACCATTCAGTTATCAGGGCTAGAATTCACCCTTTAAAGACTAGCTCTGTCTACAAGCCTTCCATGAGGTGCTTTTGATAATTTCTCTGTACTTCACTGAAAGTCAGTATCATAAAATTTAAAGCTTAATGAAATATCAGGTCCAATTGTTCACATTCTTCTGTAATTTTTACTATTATCTCCCCTTTCACTCAAAAGTTCCTCCAGACAATTTAATAAAGTATATAGCTATGTTACTACAAAGAAATAACTTCTCATGATTCCCTTTTTCCTTTTCCTCCCTCAATTTCTCAACTCATTGTTTTAACATTTGTCTTTTAAATCTCCCTACTTCTTGTATTGATACTAGTATGTCAAATAACTTTCATTTCCATTTATGTAGTTTGAAGCTGATTATCTTATTTCGTTCCAGTTTGGAAGAAGTTCCAGAGGCAATGTTTTTCCCCCTACTGCTCCAAAATTATATAGAACAGCAGTAAGTATTCCAACTTAGTCTTGAACCCAAAAGTATAAATAAGGACCCCTAAGCCCAAATTCCCAAAATGATGGGCTTAGGGGTCCTCAGTAAACGTACAGAGGTTCAAAGCATTTATCTGGATATCAGTCAGGGAGGGTGAATTCTATTCTAAAACTTCTATGGTTAGTGGGGTGAAAGGAAGGAGAGAAAATGCAGCAATTACATACCCTAGTATGTGCAACGTTGTGATTTCTTGAATATGGATAAAATGCTCCAAGTTGCATCCAGCGGGCACAGAGCTGATATTCTGAGTTGTTGAAGAAACCACAGATATCTGCTCCAGTCTAAAATACATTGTTATATTTAATTAATTTTGTTTGTTTCTTAATATTTACAAGTTGTGAAGACACAAGGAATAGAGCTACTTACATATGATATTCCAAAGAGACTAAATTCCATCATACCTAAAAAATAAAATATGGAAAGAAATCTTAGAAAGCTATTTCATATGTTTTAATACTTTTTATTTATGAAGATGTTCTATTTCTAATATCAACCTTTAATTCAATGAAACATTTTTTCAGATTATTAACATACATTTCTATCATTTATTCTTATAATAGTCATACTTTTTTACTTTGTAGTGTTAAGGACATTTATAAAAATAAGACACTATATGCTTTCTTGAAACTTGCAAGATGACATATTTAGAGAACAAAATCATTATGAACACCTTATAGTACAAGAAGAAAGTGGTAGTGGTTTCCTAGGTTTCATGTTTTATAATAAAAGACTGTCTACGTAATTGTTTAGTGATAGATCTTATCATTTGAAACAAATGGAATTATCCTTAATAAGTAAAATCCACTGAGGAATGATCACTTCATTAAAATAGAATGCATATGATATCCCAGCTCTTCATTTAAAGGATTATTTCTAAAAATTGATTGTTTTCCTCGAATCCTAATATAAACAGTAAAGCATTTTTAAGACTGGATATGCAACAGAAAAGTATCCATTTCCTCTTTAAAATTACGTCTCATTCACTATCTATCCAACCATTGCCAGAAAACTTAAAAAATTTAGTTTGAAGTGCTTCGTTATTTGGCATCAATGAGTGATCTTTATTCCCTAGAATCTAGAATTTCTACCCATTTTTATTCTTAGCTCTAGATGTTATCTTTTCCAGCTCCTGTCCTTTCCTACCAGGAAACTAAGATAAACAGGGATGAAATTATTTTCTTAAAATAAAACAGCTGGATATCAGTTTCTACACAGCATCCCAGATTCTGCTTTCTGACCCACTGCCTTGTCATTGTTCTACTAGTCAAAAAATACGATGCCGAAAGCATATTTCTGAGACAGACTTCTGAAGTATATAAACAAACACCAGCAAAAGTGAATACCTAATAGAAAACTCAAAAGAATAATGAAAAATGGTGACTTTCACATACCGATGATCGATTTTTCCAAATTGTCCCATCTTGCGTAGTTGTCTCCAAGCCAATGTCCCCCCCACTGACCGCCAGTAGGATATGTGGAACGAGAAATAACAATTCCTCTTTTGCCAGTTGCCTTCTGCAATGCACTAATATAAATGAAGAAGGATCCATGAGTCTTTACATGAGGTATTTTCTTCAGATATGTCTGGTTATGAACATTTCATTTAAAAATGATTTAATTTATGGTATCTATGTTGTCTCTTATTACAACAGATCTTTATCTGAATATTCTCTCATTACCGTGTTTCTCTGAAAATGAGACCAGGTTAATTTTTGCTCCAAATTAATTTTTGCTCCAAAAGACACATTAGGGCTTATGTTCAGGGGATGTCATCCGGAAAAATCATGCTAGGGCTTATTTTCGGGGAAACACGGTATACTATAACATCCTCACAGGCATGAAGGATATCATTCTTTTCATCCAGCATTTACCAGATTAACATACCTAAGTGACTTACATTTATTTGTTCAATGAATACAAGTTAATAAATAACGGTATTATCAAATCAACTTACTAATCATTTTGTGAGTTTTTTCAATGAACTCATTTTATTCTACTTAAATGTGTTCTCCTGAATAAAGGTCTAGACTCTATTGATTGCTCCAACCCTTCTCAATTATAACTTGTCAACATTTAATCTTAGCATTACTCTCAAGAGAATCTTTGCTATTATACTTCCTGTTATAGAGGCAATTTTAAAGAAAGCAAGGCTTTCCTGGTCTTAAAAATAAAAGTAAATGTTCTATTTCAAAAATGGAATCTATTCAAAGGCAGATGAAGGGAATGGATTTTACAAATCAGGTCTTTTTTTTTTTTTTTCTCCTTTCCTCACTCTTTGGAGAAATTTTTGAATTAATGAATAGCTCAAATCAAAACTACAGGAAACTAAAAATGTTTTAAACAGACATAAGATGATATACTGAAATGTTGATAACAGGAATAATATTGTATTTACTAACTTAAAATTTCCTACTTTTATGTATGTCTCTCTTTAAAAAGATCATAGAAGATAATCATATTCATTTATTTATTTTCTATAAATAAAAGATCCAGTCGATTTAGGAACATTAATATATTTGATATGCATCACATATATCTGCTGGCATTTAACAAGCAATGAATGCATATATACAGATAATTTAAAAAAATTAACTATGAATTTTAAAATATACATGAAAATATATTCTAAATTTAGTTAATTTGCAAAAAAAATTAAATTTATTTAACTATTATAAAAATTATTTACAAAGATGGAGTTGTCACAAATTCTTTTTGTTTATATGCAAGAAATACATATTTTTAAATGATTGTTTTCTTTATATGTCTTACTTTTGCAAATTTTTTACTGAAGCTTTAAATTAATAATTGACATGTGCCTTGTTAGATTTTTGATTGAGAATAATTCTGCATGAAGCATTTCCAAAATGATTTTCTCAAAGAGAAATCTAACTTCTTGCCTTAGAAAAATATCCTCTGTAACCCTTCAAAGAATATTTCTTATTTGAGATATCACTTGTCATCACTAAAATATAATTTAAAATTACAGATTTTCTAAATATTTCTGACACATTCCAAATTTACAAATAGTTTAGTCAAAAGGAACTTAGTTGGATTTTAATAAACACTTTCAACCATAAGACAGTTTGTCTTTTGTTGCCAGATGACTTTGGAAAATTTAGATTATAGAATTTTAATGTTGTGTTACAGAAGTATTCTTATTGGACATTTTTGTTTGTTTTGTTTTAAATTTGTTATTAAAATATAGCTAACATAGTAATTGTATTATTTTGAGGTATACACCATAATTATTCAACATATATATACCTAAAGAAGTGATCCCCGTGATAAATCTAGCAACCATCTGACACCATACCATGCTATCACAATAGTATTGACTATATTCTCTATGCTGTACATTATATCCCCCTGACTTATTTGTCTTATACCTGGAAATTTGAACCTCTTTTTCCCCTTCACTTTTCCCTCCATTTTAAATTTTTCAGTTACAGTTGGCATTCAATATTATTCCATATAAATATCAGGTGTACAACATAGTGGTTAGACATTTATATAATTTAAGAAGTGTTCCCTTGACTAGTTTAGTACCCACTGGGCACTATACATAGTTATTACCATTAAATTGACTATATTCTCTATGCTTTATATTCCCATGACTATTTTATAACTACCAATGTGTACTTCTTAATGTGTACCTTTTTCATCCTGTCCCCCAAACCCTTCCCAACTACCACTCTGATAAATCTAATACCCATCTGACACTATACATAATTATTAAAATATCATTGATTATATGTCTTATGCTATATCCTACATCCTACTGTTCAACAACCAATTTGTAATTCTTAATCCTGTCTTCTTTTCACCCACCCCTAACCCCCTCCCATCCCATCTGGAAACTATTAAATGTTCTCTGTATCTATGAGTTTGTTTCTGCTTTGTTTGTTTGTGAATTTTGTTCTTTAGATTCCACATACAAGCAAAATCATACCACATCTGTCTTTCTCTGTATGGCATACTCTACTCAGCACCATACCTTCCAGGTCTAACCATCCCACCACAAATGGCAATGACTCATTCCCTTCCATGACCAAGCAATATTCCATTGTATATATGTATTGTCTCCTCTTTATCCATTCTTCCATTGACAAACACCCAGGCTGCCTCCACATTTTGGTTGTTGTATTCTTGGTTAGTAACTACGATGTTAGACAACCCAAAATTATAGAACATTTCTATAATAGCAGAAAGTTTTATTGGACAGTGATTAAAAAGATTTTTTACTCAAAAAATGGCCTGTGTTCCATTATCATTTGGCCTTAAATAAGTTTGTTTAATTAGGACATTAAAATTTGAGAAGCTCAAGATCATGCACATATACTCTAATTTGCTAATAATGGGCTTAAATAATTGATTTAGCCAAGCTTCAATGTCTTAATTAATTACATGAAATTATATATTTTTACTCATTTATTCATTCAAGACTATTCACTGAGCACCTACTATTTGTTAGGGACTGTGCTACTATGAGCTGAGTACGAGGTGGAGAATAATATAAAATGGTTCAGGATTCTTTAGGAAATGGGATGGAAATTCAAAGCAGTGATACAGATGAGAGAGAGAGAGAGAGAGAGAGAGAGAGAGAGAGAGAGAGAGAGAGAGAGAGAGAGAGAGAGATATTGAGAGAGAGAGAATGAGAACACAATTATTCTACGTATCATGAAGGACAAAGTAAGCTATAGAGAACCTTGGAAAGGAAAGTGCTACCAAAATCTGCAGAGGACACTCAAAGTAGGTAACATTAAATCTAATACCTAAAAGATAAGAGAGAGTCAGAAAGGATAATTATGAATATTGCTTACTCATAAGTAGGTTTCATTTGTGACCATCCATATAGATTGTGAACGTTGTAATGCAAAACTGGTGATCCATCACTTAGAATCTGCTCGGTTTCCATACACATAGTTCGGGAATGTAATCCCTCAGATTTTTTTGTGAGTTCTAGGGAGAACCAATGAAAATATTAACATATTATAAAGTTCTCTACATTAAAATGTATAAAATGTAACTATAGTCTTTTGGCAAAAACATTAACTTTTGTTTTAAAACATTATTAACTTTTTAACCATTTGTATACTTTGTCTTTGCTAATTACAAATGAAAAACAGTCTATAATTGTCATTGATCATAGTTACAATTGTGACTGAAAAATATGTAAAAATTTTTACTATATTAGGTAACAAAAATGTTACTAATTGACATGAATTAATAAAAAACACAAAAATAAGTATACTCCCAAAAATCAACAACGGGAGTTTTTATTCACTTAGATGAGAAATACTGTTTAAATAAATTAAAAAAAATAATTAGGTAACCTAAAGCACTGAGGTTAATAGCCAGGCAAATGCTGTACCAACACTACCTTTTGATTCATTATTTCACAATTTAAAGTGCATTTTTCAAAGATTTGCCATCATTTTATGTTAACAGTTTACAAGTTTACTGCCTATATGACAGTATGAAGATAAACACTGAATTACTGGACATTTCGCTCTCAGGTCAGGGATAACCAAAATAATTTGTATTCTTTCATATTTTTTTATCCTAGTAAAGAAACATTTACAAAATAAATTCATAAAAGCTTTATATTTTTGTCATAAAGAATACTGAATATTTTCAGATCTGGGTATATTCTTAAGAAAATCAAAGTAATATTTTCAAACAAATTTAGAAATGTATTCATACAGATAAAACATGTTTCTTAATTTTTCTTCCTAAATCAATTAAATAATTTTGGTAATGGATCAAAATGTGGTACAGTATGTAGTTGGGTAGTGAGAACTGGGAATGTAAACCTTGTTCCGTACATCATATGGTATACAAACCTAATTAATAAATAAATAATGATAATAATATGATAACATCACAGGCAAGCAATAATATTGTACCTGGGAAGTAAGGTGGATAATTTAGCTCTTTATTTCTGCATTGATTAGTAGTTGTTCCATGTACAAAACTTGATGGTTCATTCATATCCTTAAAAGAGAGAGAGAGAGAAGTAAATAGAAACAAATTTAGAATATATATTCTCAAAAGAACTAATTCAGAGTCAATAAATTAAAGCAGCATATTTAAATAATAATAATTATTCACTATTCTAAAAAGCAAAAATATAAGGTATATCAATGATACTAAAGAATTTAGCTTAGCTCAGTGTTTAACATTTTACAATTCATGTCTTCTTTCGACAAATATAAAATGTCCTATTTTCCCTCTGTAGACATAATATACATATAAAAGTGATTTTTTTCTGAGTTTTCTACACACAAACTTAAATTATAGTAGTGAATATTTTCCCACATCTTCCCTCCAACACTCATGCCTCAAAATCAGCCTTGTACCAATTTCTTAAAAAAAAAAAAAAAAAAAAAAAAAAATTCGTAGTTTTTAAAACCACAAGATATAGTTTACAAATACAGAAAACTTTAAAGAGTATCTCTATTGAGCACATATTTCAGGATCCTAGTAACTGCACATAAAGGGACTATCATCTAAATAAATAAATTAGCTACCTTTTAAAGGTGATTAGTCTACCTGAAAAAAACATTATCTTTTCTAGATCAAATTTTGATTCTTGGAGATAGTTTTAATAGAATCCCTTATAGTACATAACTTTACAATCAAACAAACCTGTATTTCCCATTAATTAAAAAATCTGTGCTTTATATAATTTTATATCTTCAAGGCTTGCACATAGTAGCACCTTTATAAAGGTTTCTTCAACAATAGTTTAGTGGTTACCAGAGGGTAGAGGTAGGGGGGTGGTAAATGAGGGGAAAAGGGATCAAGTATATGGTGATGGAAGGAGAACTGACTCTGGGTGGTGAACACACCATGTGATATGTAGATAATGTATTACAGAATTGTACACCTGAAACCTATGTAACTCTACCAACAATTGTCACCACAATAAACTTTAATTTAAAAAAAAGTAGAAAAATTAGTAAATTAATGCATACCAGTTTAAAAATTCAACAAAGAAAGTCACCTCTAAAAATATAGAGAAGTGTAATATAAAATCTCCTGTATTAAATTATTTACTTGTGGTAAAGTCTTTTTTATGCTATCTCAAAATTATATTATTAAAAATTTTATTACCCAGTTTTTAAATTTACACCTATAATTAGAAATTGTTTGAGAGATAATTTTGCCAAATATGTAATTATGATTTCTTACACCAAAGACAGAGTTGAGTGTGAGATTTATACCTACACTGAATGAAAATAAAATAAATGTTTATAAGCACTTATAAATAGTTAGAAAAAAAGGTTATTTTGGTTCCTTGGTCAAGGTGAATATATTCTACTTGAAAATTCAGGAAATAGCATTCATATACATAAAACTGTATATTAGCAGTCCTTTGCAAAAGAAAGCTTTATGGAAAAAGGAAATGAGCTGATTTTCACAAGGAATACTTTTCTGACACTATTAAAATCCAGTAAGAACTTTGTATGATCAATATACAATTAATAACTTAGATTATAAATTAGTAAAAGTTGACTTACAATCCACAAGCCATCAAACTTCATCTGGTTATTGTAGAAATCTATAATTTCCCTTTCCCACCACTCTGCTGTGGAATTCCTGAAGAAATCTGGAAAAGCTACATGAGCTCTGGAAGCCTAAAAAACATAAGGTTCAAACCCACATATATAAAATCATAAGAGAGTCTACATTTAGCTCACATGGAAACATCTATCCATCTGGGAAAATAAAGTTATACCCTTACCTCGTTAAAAAAAAAAAAAAATCATAAGAGAGACCATGTGTGTCTAAGTCAGACATTTATCTATCAGATTCATAAGTTGTGCACAAGTGATAATGAAGGCAACCTGATATCAACTTTAATTACATAAATGTATGTGATTTCTCTCCAACCACCCCAGCAGCAATGGAGAGTAAAAATAGAGAAGAGAGCAGCCTTGGGATCCTATATAAATTGTAAAGAAACAGTTCAAAACACATAGAAATATATTTGCAGTGCTTCTTAGAGTGACGGGGAAGTTTTTTGCTCTTCATCTTTACAGGCCTATTCTGCAGCTTTACCTTTGTGGAGCATGGTGGTTTAGCCTGTTTTTATGATAAAAAAAATTTGTGTTTACCTGGCTTTCTGCCCTTCCAGATCCAATATATCGTTCCATCACCCCAACTTTTTATTTTTCTCTCTCACATCTAACCCTCCCAACCCCACCAGACAAGATATGATTTACTCTTTTATCTACCAAGAAAATTCCCTACTTGCCAACCTACCCATATAAATTCCAAGGTCAGAGTCTGTGTGTTAGCAGAGGATTGATCTTTTGCAGGTAAATCAACTACCTAAAAGACACTGCATCACCTGCATGTTTCCTGTTATATTTTAGGACTATGTAGTAACTGCCAGAACAGTCTTCTCCATGAACAGTATATAAAAGGGCATTGTGCATAAAGAAAATGCAGAGAATAGGAAATATAAGGATTTGCAAAACATATATCATGGGTATTTTCAGAGTTAAAAGGAACTTCATTTAGTCATTTTGCCCCAGATTATATTTTACTCATAAGGAAAAAAGGCTCAGTGAAGTTACAGTCAATGAATATTTTCAATGCTAGGATCTCCTGTAGATCATAATGAGAAATAGTAAAAAAGGGAATACCACATTTTGTTTTGCAATTTCCATTGTTCTGCTCTTTCCACAACTCATTTATTTTACTGTTTTTTGCTTTGTTTTGTTTTCAGTTGGTTGCTTTTATTCTTTTAATAGAAATCATTGGTTATATCCAGGAGTTTCATCAGGTACATGTGATCCAATATGTTTATAGCTTTTATGGAAGAGTATCCCAGGTGATTCTACGTACGCCACTGTAAATTGAAGCTGCCCTCCAAAATCTATATAAAGAGGTCATGCCTACCTCTCCAGGGTTGCTAATAATACCCAAGATTAATGAATAGAACTCCAACTGAGATAAAACTCTGACTTTTTTTCCTCAACAACCTTTATTAGATTCTGTAATCCTTTGACTCTACTTTAGAAATAATTTGGTAAGTTTTAAGTAAATATGGTATTGAAATTTTTCACACTGAACTTGCATTTTTACATGAACTTATATGATTTAATTATCATGATGTGATCTACCTAAAAAAATTGCCAACTATGAATTTCATTTATTTTTTTTCTATTGTTTTGTTAGTATTTATTTCATTAATTTCTGGTCTAATCTTTATCATTTCCTTTCTTTGAGCTTAGGGCTTAGTTTATTCTTCTTTTCATAGTTCTTGGAGATACTGACTTAGGTTGTTTGTTTGAGATCTTTCTTCTTCTTTAATGCAGATATTTATTATTATAAATTTTCCTCTTAGTATTCCGTTTGCTGCATCCCCTATGTTTCTGTATGCTATATTTTCATTTTGCTTATATCAACATATTTTCCAATTTCTTTTTTAATTGCTCTTTAACCTATTAGTTGTTCAAAAGTGTGTTGTTTAATTTCCTCATATTTGTGAATTTTCAGGTTTTTCCTCTGATATAGATTTTAGTTTTACACCATCATGGCCAGAAAACATACTTGGCGTGATTTCAACATTCTTAAATTTGCTACCACTTGTTTTGTGACATAACGTGATATATCCTGGAGAATGTTCCATGTGCTCTTAAGAAGAATGTGTATTCTGCTACTGTTTGGTAGAATGTTCTGTATATATCTATTAAGTTCATATGGCCTGTAGTGTTGTTTAAGTACATTGACATTGCTTCTTAATTGATTTTGTCTGGTTGTTCTATTCATTATTGAAAGTGAAATGTTGAAGTCTCCTCCTATTATTTTATTACTGTGTACTTCTCAATCCAGTCCTGTCAATGAATGCTTTATACATTTAGGTTCTCTGCTATTAAGTGCATATATATTTATGCTTGTTATATCTTCCTGAAGACTTGATCCATTTATCAGTATGTAATGTCTCCTGTGAGAATTTTTGACTTAAAGTCTATTTTATGATATAAGTATAGCCACTCCTGCTCTCTTTCTGTTGCCATTTGTATGGAATATCTTTTTTTTTTTACTTTTTCACTTTCAGTCTACGTGTGTCCTTAATTCTAAACAGAGTTTTGTGAAGACAGCATATACAAAATTGACAAACTGCTAGCTACACTACCAAAAAAAGAGAGAGAGAGAGAGAGAGAGAGAGAGAGAGAGAGAGAGAGAGAAAAGTCAAGTAAATTAAATCAGATATGGAAGCTGAGAAATACCATATAATGCCACAAAAATAAAAAGGATCATAAAAGACTACTACCGTGTTTTCCTGAAAATAAGATCTAGCCAGATCATCAGCTCTAATATGTTTTTGGGAGCAAAAATTAACATAAGACCTGGTCTTATTTTAATATAAGACCCAGTCAATTAATATAATATGATATGATATAATATAATAAATATAATATAATATAATGTAATATAATAATATAATAAATATAATATAATACCAGGTCCTATGTTAATTTTTACTCCAAAAGAAGCATTAGAGCTAATGGTCTGGCGATGTTTTATTTTCAGGGAAACGTGGTATAACAATTATGTACTAATAAATTGGATAAACTAGAAAAACAAACAGATAAATTCCTAAAATTATAATTTAACAAGACTGAATCATGAAAAAAATAGAAAAATTGAACATACCAATTACTTGTAAGGACATTGAACCGATAAACAAAAATTTCCCAACAGAAAAAGTCCGGGACCAGAGGGATTCACTGGTTAATTCTACCAAACATTTAAGAAAGAATTTTTGTCAATTCTTCTTGAATTCATTAAAAAAAAAAAAAAAAAAAAGAAAAAGAAAGAAAAAAAAAACTGATATGAAGAGAATACTTCTAAACTCATTTTAAGAGGCCAGCATCACCCTGATTCCAAAGTCAAAGACACCACACACACACACACACACACACACACACACGCACAGAACAAAAACAGAAACAAAAACAAACACACAAACAAAAACGAATACAGAACAATATCTGTGATGACTATAAATGCAAACATCCTCAATAAAATACTAGAAAACCATATTTAATAGTATATTAAAAGGATCATACTCCATGAAAAAGTGGGATTTGTTTCTGTGATACAAGAATTGTTTAACATATAAAAATCAAATAATGTGATACACCACATTAACATAATAAAGTATAAAAATCACACATGATCTCAACAAACATTGCAGAAAGATGTTAGACAAAATTGAACATCCTTTCTTGATAAAAACTCTCAAACTAGGAATAGAAGGAAATTACCATAACACAATGAGGGCCATACATTAAACACCTACATCTAATATCATACTGATTCAGGAAAAAAAAAGTTTTTCCTATAATATCAGAAACAAAGCAAGGATGTTCACTCTTGCCACTTCTATTTAACAAAGTACTAACAATCCTAGCCAGAACAACTAGGCACAAAAAAGAAAAAAATAAAGAATCCAAATTAGAAAAGAAGAAGTGTCTCTGTTTGGGGATGACATACTCTTCTATGTAGAAAACTCTAAAGTACACACACACACACACACACACACACACACACAAACTGTTAGAACTAATAAACAAATTCAGTAAAAATGCAGAATAAAAATAAACATGCAAAAACCAGTAGCATTTCTATACACTAATGTGAACTATCTAAAACAGAAATTAGGAAAACAATTGCATTTGTAATAGCAAAAATACTTAGGAATTTACTTAAGTAAAGAAGTGAACAATTTATATACTGAAAACTACAAAATGTTGCTAAAGGATATTGAGAAAGACACAAACAAATAGAACAGATATCCCTGTTTATGTATTGGAAGAATTAATATTGTTAAAATGTCCACACTACCCAAAGCAATCTATAGATTCATAGCAATCGCTATCAAATCCCAATGGCTTCGTTTACAGAAATAGAAAAAAACAACAACAATGCTACAATTAATTTGGAAATACACACACACAAAAAAAACCCCTAAATAGCCAAAATAATCTTGAAAAAATAGAAAAAAGCTGGAGTCATCACATTTTCTCATTTCAAAACATATTCCAAAGCTATAGTAATTAAAACAGTAGGTACCAGCATACAAATAGTCACACAGATCAATGGCACAGAATAGAGAACACAGAAATAAATCAACAAATACAGACAGAGTTAACTGATCTTCGACAAGGGAGTCAAGAATATACAATGGGAAAAGGATGGTCTCTTAAATGATGGTGATGAGAAAACTGGATATTCACCTGCAGAAGAATGAAATTAGACCCTTATCTTACACTGTATACAAAAAAATGAGCTAATAATGGACTAAAGACTTAAATGTAACATTTGCAACAGCAAAACTTCTAAGAGAAAACATAGAGGAAAAACTTCATGACACTGGTCTTAGCAAACATTTCATGGATATAAAACAAAAAGCAAAAATAGGCAATTGTCACTACATCCAACTAAAATGTTTCTGCACAGCAAAGGAAATAATAAAGTGAAAATGGAACCTACAGATTGGGAGAAAATATTTGCACAAATATAGTATATAAAGAGTGAATTGCCAAAGTATATAAGAAACTCACACAAACACATGCACACACATACACACACACACACACACACAATAACACACTTAAAAATGGGCAAAGATTTGATTAAGCATGTTTCTAAAGAATACATACAAATGGCTAAGTCAATGAAAAGATGCTCAACTTCACTTATCATTAGGGAAATGCAAGTTAAAATCACAATGCAAGGTAAAATCACCTCACACCTGCTAGGCTGGCTATTATCCAAAATATAAAAGATA
The DNA here is from genome assembly GCF_057876585.1 of Rhinolophus sinicus. Taxonomy (NCBI): domain Eukaryota; kingdom Metazoa; phylum Chordata; class Mammalia; order Chiroptera; family Rhinolophidae; genus Rhinolophus; species Rhinolophus sinicus. The sequence continues at coordinate 32,989,705 of NC_142517.1, forward strand.
AGTATTGGTAATGTACGGAGATTCCTCAAAAACTTAAAAAATGGAACTACCATATGATACAACAATCTCATTTTGGGTCATTTATCGGAAAAAACTTGAAATCAGATTCTCAAAGAGATATCAAACTCCCATCCTTATTGCTGCACTATTCACAAGAATGACGGTGTTAAGATAACCTAAATGTCTATGAATGGATGAACTGATTTAAAAAAAAAAAAAAAGAAATGTAGTATATACATGTAATGGAATACTATTCAGTCTTACAAAAGAAGGAAATCCTGAAATATGCGATGACATGGATATTACGTTGAGCAAAACAAGCCAGTCACAGAAGGATAAATACTACATGATTCCACTCATGTGAGGTATGTAAAATAGTCAAATTCACAGAATCAAAGAGTGGAATGGTGGTGATCAGAGGCTGGGGTCTGGGGCAATAGGGAGTTGTTATTCAATAGTCATAAAGTTGCAATTATATTCTAGTGATCTGATGTACATCACTGTCATTGGGGTCAGGAATGCTGTATTGTGAACTTAAAAACTTAAGAGGGTATATGTCAGGCTAAGTGTTCCTACCACAATAAAAAAAAATCTGCTTAATTAAACAAGATAAAATGTAAACACTGCTTAATAGAGTGACTGACATATGTTGGCATACAGGGAAAAAAAATTAATCTAAATATAGTCTGACATGATCATTAGAAAATAAGCCATCTACTTTTTTAAGGAAAACCATTCACATTGAATAATTGGTCAAAGTGATAATTAAATCCAAGTGCTGACTTTCTTTTCATTATATAGTTCATGAATGTAAAACTTACATTAACAGCTTCATCTTCAGACAGACTTTCATTTATTGTTACATTAGGTAAATCTGGCCAAACCTATAAAGAAAGAAGAAATTGGAAAACAGTTTAAAATAAATTCAGTATGATGTGACTGGGTTGTAAATAAATTGCAATAGAGTTTTAGAGGCATATTATGGACTCAAGATCACAGATCACTAGCTCTTTCAGTTTGTTTTTTGGTTTGTTGTGTTTTTTTTTTTGGCAGTTTTTGTTTTGGCATATGCGCTATTTGCAAGCCATTCCTATTTGCCATACTATTTTTTTCTTTAATAAGGCAAATAAGAACAAAAAAAGCCAATCTTTCTTGTAGGTCGTGATTTTGAAACCAGTACATATAATCAAAGGTCTGGTCAAGATGGCCACGGGGTTTTGAAAAATTAATTTGGGGGATGTAATCAATAATGTCGTAAAGATTTTGTAGGGTATCCGATGGACACTTGTCTCATTAGGGACAGGGAAGATGTAGATGCCTGATCACTGCACTGTACACCTGAAGCTGAACAAAAATGAATGCCAACTATCATTTTATATATATATATATATATATATATATATATATATATATATATATATATGTATGTATATAGTTACAAGAAGCAGAGTACAGCATTAGGAATAGAGACAGTGGAAATGTAATGGCTCTGTGCGATGTCAGAGCGATAGTGGATGGGGTGAGCGGGGTTCACACAGTGTGAGAGATATAAATGATAAATGTCTAAGTATTACTTTGTCTTGTGTACCTGAAACTAATAAAAAATAAAAAAGAAAGAAAAAAAAATAAAAAATAAATAAAAATAAAAACAGCTAAAAAAAAAAAAAAAAAAAAAAAAAAAGAAATAATATGAGAACCATAAATTAAATTTAATTTAATGTAGTGTATTGTTTCTACAATTGTTTCTACAATTATTAAAATCTAAAAACAATAACTATATTTTGATTTGAAAGCTGTTAAAGATCTGACTTGGACAATGCCATACTGAGGCAAATATCTTTTTGATTTTCACAGTTAACACCAAATTTTATTTTCCTTCACTCCCATTTTCCCACCTCACCTCTGCCCCTGCCTCCCTGCCTACCAATGTTTTCCTCCACCGCAACCACAAACACACAAAACAGAGCCCAAATTCAATCATTCTGAAAATGTAGGAATTTAAATCTATGCTGTAGAAACAGAGTCCCATGTAAAAATGTGAATAATTACCAAACAAATAATTACCTACAAAGGATTTGTTGCTGATAGGGAATAGTGAAGGAATGGAATAAGGGATAGAAATCGGAGAAAATGTATAGAAATATAGAATGACAAAAAAATAGGAAGGAAAAATCTTTTTCTATGGTCAACATCATACTCTCTAATTGCATGTTTCTTAAAATATGATCTTTCACTACGTTTATCATAGAATTTTTTCTATTTTATTTTAACCTTTTTATTTTGAAGTTATTTTCAGACTTATAGTAAAGCTGCAAAAATTATACCTAGAGTTTTTGTATATTCTTTACCCCACTTCCTTAATATTAACATATTTATAACTAGTGTACAATTATTAGAAACAAAAAAAATTACATCAATAAAATACTGTTAACTAATCTACAGGCCTTGTTTGAGTTTCACTACTTTTATCACTAATGTCCTATTTTTGGTCCAAGATCCAAAAAGGATCCCACATTGCATTTAATTTTGTCTCCCATTACAGAATTTTTTTCTTCATTTTAGTTATGAATAGTGAATTTTTTCATTTACTCTTTTTAAATGTAAGCCAAATCAGGATATTTCATATAATATATTAATATACTCAGGTCTGAATATTATTCATTAAATGCAATACAGTGAATTATATTCCTTGTTCAAGTCAAGAATATAAGTATAGCCCTTAAAAACATTGTTTATTTTATTAATGATATGTTTTTAAGAGAAGTACAATCATTTAAATGACTATTGCAGTATAGAATAATGAATCGTCATCTTATTAATGGTAGTTTTATAATGAAATAAGAAATACAATAAAATACATTATAAAGATGAAACAAATAGTATTTGGACATACCACTTGTATGAATTCTTTCTCGGTTTCTAATAATTTGGATTGAACTTAAAGATTATATATTATTTTGTTCATCAGCTATGAAACCTTCACATTTTGTATAACATATCACTCCCTCTCAATATGTTTTTAACAGTTTTTTAATTCAACAGAAACTTTCAATGAAATAGCATATTTATATGTATTCCATTTCAAGGTTAATTCAGTACCTTTGCCCAACAAATATCACTGGTGTTAGGCCATTTGACAAAGACATCTTTCTCCTGTCCTCTTGAAAATGTAGGGTAAGGCTTCGTTTCATTTCCTGAAATTGCTGGATCCTAAAATTGAAATGAAATGCAAACCAGGTAACTATGTAATAAAAGTGGAGCCTCTTGGTAGTTCTTAAGGAATATTATAAATTTCCATTACTACATTATCATTATATTATGCTCACACGGACAGAGAAATGGACTGATGATATAAATTTTGGTGTTCTAGCTAGACTTCTAAATACCTTAGAAGAAAATTTTAAGAACTTTTGAAAATGTATTTTACTATGATTTCAAGCAAGATTACTAATATTTTTGTTTTATTTCTCCAGTGGTATTTCTGGCTGGGAAGCTTGCTTCCTGTGAGATATTGATAAAATATTCTCCACACCGAATCACCAACTTGAAGGCAAATTTTTAAACATGATGAGCATAAGAAGCAGTCCTAGAGAATGATTTGAGAATTGTCTAGGAATAGAAAATCCATCATTACTTTGTGATAGCTTCTATAAATTGAGGCCAGTTTACAGCTTTGGTGATCACTAAAATCTAGCTTGTCTTTGACTCCCAGCTTTAGCCTTAGATCACTAAAGCTATCTCAAGTATAAAGGTATCCTGGTGGCAGCTCACATAAATAAAATAATGTGTTAAAAGAAGAAAGCTTTTAGATTTGAGAGTAGAATCTAAAGTTATGTACTTCCTATTTTTAAATACCTTCCTGTACCCTCATTCTAGGAGATTAAACTTAATAAAATCAAGATAGTAAGACTCAGATAATATAAAATATAAATACTGACCAGGATAATAATGTATCTCATTCCTTCACCTCTTATTTTGTCAACAAACTGAGGAAGGTCATGGAATCTTTCCCCAATTGTAAAGTCTAGTTGCCTTTCCATGTAATCAATGTCTGTGTATTGAACATCCTGAAAAATATGAGAATTGTGGTAGTGGGGTAAGAAACACAAGTGTAAGTGAGTAACATTCTATCATACTTTTAAAGTATAAGCAATATGGAAATTCCAATGCCTCTTCACTCGATCCGAAAGAGAATTAATCAAGTAATGCAATTCTCAAGGAATAAAAGTAGCATGTAAACATGCAAAATATTTTAAGTTCATATAAATGTTTTGTTTTGTTAATAGCTCATTTAAAAATTTTGATTTAGAAGTAAAAATTATTTCAAATCAGTATATTTTGTTATATAATTCCCAAAGGAAACAGTAAGATAGGATTAAAGGAATTATGAGGCTATGAAATTATGTTAAATTGGAATTTTGTACATAACACGGAAACAGGTGTTGCTCTATTTCTGGAAACAAAGCAAATACAGAATAATTTCAAATAATTCTAACATTGCACAAGGGGAAGAGAGAATTATTAGTATTCTATTAATTATTATCCACCAAACTCATTTTTAAAATAATACCCAAGCTTAACTAAGCAAAATATTACTTAGAAATAAGTATTTACAAATATGCTTAAACTAATAAACATTTGAATGTTATGAAAATTTTAATTTGGGCCTAAATAACAAATTTGTTAATTCATTTCTGTTAATAGACATTAGCTCAATTTTTCTTCTAGGTGTTGTAAAATATTGGGCTGATATAGTGGATATCCCTTGTTATAAAAAAAATGGAAAACTTCCCTTTTTATAAAAAAAATTGACATGCATATTTCTATATCATCAAACTATACAGTTAATATAGGCATAATAATATATTCAGAAACCAAATATTGGATTCTACTACATATACTAAGGTCTTATAATGTGGTCCTTCTCATTCTTCTTAGAATGAATTTTATATACACCATGCATTCTATATTTCAATGCTTAAGTGTTACCAGGAGGATCTCTGGGATTCCTCAAAATCACTAAAAAATAAAATTACAGGGACCGATTATTTCTGGATACTTAGGAATATTTTCCCAAACATTGAGAAAAGAGGATATTCTTTCAGCACTCTAATTCCGTATTCTAATATCACAACTGCCAGCTATTCCAGGGCAAAAATCACCGTTTCACATCCAATTCCTTTTCTGTAATTTGTCACATCAGTTGATGAAACACGTTCTGAGGACCCTTACTCTCATCTAAAGAGAATACGGAGAATATGTCTGACTACCTATGCGACCCAAAGTTTATGAAAGAAATGTAAGTGCACAGTGACTTGTTTAGTACAACTCCAGGTAGTGGAATTAGAGAGAAAGAAGAAAAAGAAATGGTATTATCCCTTTTACTTTATCAATCAGATGAAGACATTTTATAAAAATCTATCCAATTCATTAGGTGCTACTAAAAAACTAAGCCTTAATTATTGCCAAATGCTAAAAATAATTTTAAAGTATATAAGTGCTTAATTATTTCATTCTATTTTTATAAATGATAGGTAACACTGTCTTAAAAGTTGATATACATACATAGGGGATCTGAGCAGTCATCATATCATCATATACTTGCTGAACTTCTGAAGTATTTCTGTATCCATAACGACATAATTGGAATCCCAAAGCCCAATAAGGTGGCATGACTGGTCGGCCAATTACCTTTGAAAACAACAACAAAAAAAATTATTTGTGAAGTAAGAGAATTACTTACATTATAAAGAAAACTGTATGCTTTTTAAAAAACAAATTTCATCATACTTCATGGTATTGCTGTGTTGCAACTTCTGGAGTTGGGCCCAGAAACATATAAAAGTCCAAGATTCCTCCAATTATGCGGTAAGTTAGAGCAGGAGTTGGCTGAAACGTAACATCTAGAAATCCAAAATATGATTACATTTTTATATATGTATAAAATATTATTTTTATATAAACTATGAGAAATTAAACAAATGATTGTTTTACCCATTGCATTGCTGTTAAGTAAGAGAACTCCATGAGCATGGCTCTCATCTTCCAGAGCCATATAATAGGGATGAAATCCATAGGAATTTAGTTTATACTAAAATAAAAAGAAATTAAACATAATATATATTTAGATATTAATACCATGTGAATTTTCTCAATGTGATATTTAAATTCACTATAAGATTAACTCTGGAAATTTAAATATTCCGTATATGCACAAACTGTTTTAATTAAACATATTTCCATTAGAAATTAATTTTTCCATTATTTGAACTGTCACTGCTTTAGAGAATGCCAATAATATTGGCATGTTCTAACACCCACAAATGTTGCCTCATAACTCATGTAAAACCAATTGGTATTAGAGTAGTTGGATTTCTTTCTACATGTTATGCGTCCTAATTTATTTTACAAATTGGTACTTCTTTTTCAATAATATAATTTCCTAAAAATAATTAAAGTGATTAAGGTGCTCAACATCTTAAGTACTTGAAATGGTAATATCTAATATCTAAGTTTATATCATAATTTATAATATTTAAAATAACTGATTTATATTTACTATATATATACTATATATTTATTATATATACTATATATAATATATGAATATACTATATGTAAATATATAAATATATAATATATATACATATATCAAACAGATATATAAAATATAAACATAAATATTTATAGTATATAAATATATATCATATATTTACATACTATATATAACATAGTTCATATTTATAAAGTGCTTAATTTCTTTTTTAGCTAGATCTTTTTATTTTTTAGAATAAGAAAACCTACACTCAGGGTCATGAACTGACTTGCCAAAGGTCACAAAACTTGTAAGTTGATGATCCCCAATCAAATTGTCATCTTTGGCCCACATTGAGTCCTAGTAAATTAATAGCATGTGAAGGAAAATTTACATATTGAGAATAAAGATTATATTAACCTAATAATACCAATACTAATGTTAAAGGGTTTTAAAGATAAACTGTGGTAAAACATATTTTATCAAACTGTTATAAAAGAAAAAAAAACACTTTTATAACCTAAATTTGAACTATTGTGACATAAATAAAAGTTGTTTGAGCACCTAACAATATAAAGTGGGTGCAATAGTATAAATACTTTATAATTTCATACTGAATATATCCTTTAATTATGCATCACATGTGGAAAGTGGAAATAAGCCAGTATGTTTATTAAAATGTATTTTTTCATGATATGTCTAAAATAATGATAGTTAATATTAGTTGTGCAGTGCATTAAATATTCATGAAGTGTATTCCATTAATAAGATGCTCATTTAGAAAAGTGACATTAGCCATAAAAACATTTTCTAAAGATGTAACTAGCAGTATGGACTCATAAAAATGCACAACTACAGTTGGGTGACATGAAGGAAGAAGCATCAAATCATTATTGAAGAAGTGGGAAAAAAGCTAAGGAAAATCCTAGTCAATTATTTTCTAAAAGCTGAGCATAAACATGGATTTGGCAGGAAATACTGACTGAATCTGAATGTCCTTTCTATATAGTTGAAAAGGTAAGGAATTGGGTAACTACGTGATTTCTCGCTGCACTCAATGTTATTGATCCAACCCTCTACTTTCACTAGTTATTAAAGGTGAATTTTGTGTGTGTTTTTCAGAAAATCACTATAATATTAGCCCCTTTATCATTACTTCTGTACTAAAGTACAGGCCTACATGCTGACTGGGATCATAATCATGGTCTTAGTTGCCTCAGGAGGAAGTCAAATATCGGTACCTACACCAGGGGGTTGGTCTCTTGTGAACATTCCCCAAGTATGCCAGTTTAAGTCTCTCTTAAATGCTGTGTGCTCCGCTTCCCCAAAACCATATATATATTCTGATGGCAGGCGGGTAGATATTTGAATGAACTGGTCATTAAAAGTAAATCCAGGTAGGTGAGAATCCCAACTGAAAACACAAGAAAATAATTCTACTTCTGTAAACATTTACAAAGTAGTATCGCAAGTAACAGTGGTAATTCTTTCTTGGGTGATCTAAAAATCAGTCATATTTTCCCTATATACCTTAGTTGTACCAAGATGCCGAATGGAAATAGGTAATGACTCTAATACATTTTTATTTTGGCTAAGTTAAGGAGTATCTAAAATATGTTTCAGATATTCAGCATTATTGTGATGAATCATAATGTGATTGATATGATTATATATGTTTACATTTAGATACACATTCCTTTTAAATATAAAATTAATATGAAGTTATAAATAATGTACGACCTGGAAGTAATATATGTCCAAGAAATTGAAAGTTATCCATTTTCCTGTTCCCTTGAGATAATCACAGTAAACTATTTTCTACATATAGAATAAAAATAAATCAAATATTAAAATTAATTCTAAAGCATAATGGGTATTTGAATTTCAAACTCTCCTTACTTAATACTCCCAAGAATTGTATTCGTCTTTTATTTTGTATTTATAAAAAAATCAGTGTTTACACAAAAATCCAGAAGAAATATATTACAGAGAATGTATTATTTTTCTAGGTACTTGCAAGAACATAAAACAGGAGGAAAAAAAAAATAAAGTTAGCAACATAAGGAAACATAAATATTACAAAGAATTTGGTACATATTTAAATTTTTATATTAACTATTTTGGAATAGTATTTACTAAAGAATAATGATTCCAAATAACAATAAGTATGTCTTCGTATCAAAAATTTTTTTACAAAATGACAGCTTATTATTCTTTGGAACAAAAATACTGTCAAAAAACAAAACTTATAAAAAAATACAAACATACTTTTCTTCATTTGTAACCATCCTTTTTTTTTAAGATTAAGATTTATTTATTTTTTTAGGATTCTTCAATTTAATGGAGGTCCAATTCCAACTGATTATAGAGAATAATAAATGCTTTCATAATTTTTTTTATCTTTATTAAATTTACTGAGGTGACATTGGTAAGTAAAATTATATAAGTTTCAAGGATAGTGATCCTGACAATACCTGAAAACATCCTGACCACATCTTCTAAAGGATAACATAGTAAGATTATATTACATAAAAGTATCTTTCAATATACTATAGTGTGTAGAGCATTTCACAAAAATAAATATAACTTTTGCTTAAATTTATTCATTATGACATAAAAATACCTGTATCTAGAAGTATGTAACAATTTCCTTTCATCAATACCTGGCAGAGGTCGGCAGAGGTCGTGTTAACTCTATCAGATTCTAGGACCAATAAACCCTATTTCAACAGTTCTAATAAAATAGCTACATAACACATTTCCAATTACTTATTTTACCAATACTCATCCTGCTTTTCAAGAGGAGTATTGGTTTGATTCTCAACTTGATTACAAGAATAAGTCTGATATTTAATAATAAAATTAATCAAATCCAAAGTGTAAATGAAATTTTAGACAATCCTTAATGGTAGTCCTATGATGTGCTAATTGTTTTGCTTAAAAATTTTCAAATAGGCCAAGTTATTTAAGACAACTGAGACCTTTTTCAGTGTGATGATACTCTAGCACAGTGAAGGCTGTGAACATAACCATCGTACTTTTCCCCTGTTAGTCTAAAATCAAAATATTGTTCATATCAAATAATTCAAACACTTACATAACTCTTCCTGTGCTTCTCCGTCGAATCCGGATGCCAAAAGGATATTCCTTGATTTCAACATCATACAGTCTACTTTCATAAGAACTTGTTGGCGTAGTTGGGATGTTTAATGGTACTGGAACTTCATATCTCTTATTATGGGGATCATAAATCTATTACAGAGAAAGGATGAAAACAGAAATGTTTTGCTCTTATTGCTGACATATGTAAATATCATTAAATAATTTGGATTGGTTTAAATAAGAATATTTAGAATTTTTTTTATGTAATTCTTAATTCTATTTCTATGGCCCATATACCTCTATTGAATTCCACATACATACATATTTTGGTAGCGGGATCAAAGTATGTATTGCATTTTATCTTTTAAAATATTTTGTAATTCATTTTTCCATATGATAAATGTTTCAATATTTTGTTATATGTATGATCCTACGAAGAATACTATGTTAACTTATGTTTATTCATGTCTTTATTTCCTCAGTACATTTCTTAACAGTGATAGTATTAGATCAGAGTGCACTAACATTTGTAGGGACCTTGATAGCTATTTGTAAACTGTTTTCCAGAGTTAATGTATCAATTAATATTCTCACTAAAACGTGTACTCTAATACTGTTTTATGTTACACTAAAAGCATTTGCTTTAAAATTGTTATCTGTTTACTTGATGATGAGGATGAACCTTTTTCTACATAATTATTCAACATTCCAATTCCCCATTCTTTGAATTTGCTTTTTGTTATTTTGATTTTTAATGGGCACATTTTAATACTTTTATTTCCAATTTTTATTTATTCTTCTGTTAACTGCTTATAGGATTTTAATATTTTTCTTGTTTGTATCAGTTGAAATTTCTTGCCATTTATGATATAGGTGTCAGATATTTATACAGTTTTTGTTTACCTTTTAATTGTTTATAGTGTTTACTCATACTGAAACATGTTTAATTTTTATGTAGGAAATATGTGGTTTGAAAGACATATACTAGCCAGATGCAAGATAAATATGCAGCTATTTTTTTCTTGGGTTTTGTGATTTACTTTACATATTTATATATATATATATATATATATATATATATATATATATATATATATATATATTACATATACATACACACACACACACATATTTTTTTATGCATTCTTTTTAAAGAAACTGTCAGGTAATTCTAACTGCAGGTCTACTGTTTCAATTTTGTAAATTTTATCACTATCTCTTTTTTTTTAAGTTTCAACTATTGCCATTCTCATATCTTTATTTTTAAAGATGAACTTCAAGGTTATTCTATTAAGTCTCAAAAAATATTCCACTGAGATTTCTATGGAAATTATTCAAAAGCATAAACTGGTCTAACATGAGTTAACTTTTTAAAATTTAAGTCTTATTTAGGAATTTTTAGTACTTATTTAATGTCTATCAACACTTTTTAATAGTTAATTTTTCTTATAGACAGTCAACTTATTCCTATGATATTTTATATTTTATTGTTTATTTGATTGTCTTCTCATTTGCTTTTGCTAATGAAATTTGCTACCATTTCAGCTTCTAAATGGTGAATGATAGCATACAGTAAAGCATTTTTTAGAGATATTATTTTATATCTAGTCATTGTGCTGATCTTATTATTTGTAATAGTTTTTTTAAATCATTCCCTTGGAGCTCTTGAATAAAACAAAACATCGGTAAGTGTTACTGTAAAAGACATTGTTTTTTCTTTTTTATGTGTTCATGCTTTGGCCAGAAAATTTAGATCACTATTTAAAAATAATGGAAATAGTAAGCATCCTGTTTTGTTTTTTGTTTGTTTATTTCAAGGGGGCTACAAACATAGTCCATTCTATATTATTTATAGGTAGCAACAATTTAAATATCTTCTAAAAAATTACTACATGTTCACAAGTTAGCAAAAATGAGCTTTATTTATTGTGCACCTAACTATTTATGACATGAGCTGTGTAAAAGAAAAAAAAGCTTTATTTTTATAGAATCAAAGTGTCATCAACCCAATTAATTCTTAAATTACATTAAAAATCCAATCACCTTTTCAAAATCTCTCATCTCGAGAGATAAGTCATGTATATTATAGTTTACATTAAACATACCTTAAACTGTAGCATGTCATTTTTATGATATTTCACCTCCACACGAAGAGTTGAGATAGGTGTAGAAGGTCGTTTTATTCGGAGGTTTGCAGTATTCAGCTGGAGGTCAGCTGTTACACCAATTGGTGAATACTGAGTTGACTGGACTAAATAAGAGTTGTCATGCCTAGGAAAGTAACACTCAGGTGCTTTGGATCGAGGAATCTGAAAATGTAATACATGTTTAAAGCAAGAAATTGTAAGCATTGTAATATTTGAGTCTCAAAAAAATAAGGTAGACATATTTAGTTACAGGTTGTGTTGTGTGATTACAAATTTTATTGCTTAATACAATGAAATTTCAATAACAGAATAAACTATCTAGTATGCAACCCGAAATACCATATTCTTAAATGTTATATAGAATATTTATATTTTGACTCTAAAGATAGAGCAGAAGGATAAAATAGCATAGCATTTCAACTCAAAAAAAATAGAATAATTATGTAGGGTTCGCAGCAATTAAGTATATTACTCATAAATTTTGACCCATGCATGTTCCTACTCTTCATAATGATTATTGCCTTTTATATGTAAAATGGCTCTTCAAAAACCCCAGAAGGGCATGTACTTAAAGTTCTTTTCTTTTACTTATAATAAAACTATATAATGCCTTATTTCATGCCTATTCCTTACATTGGTCAATAACATCCTGACCAGTACTTGAAATAGAAAGTGTGGCCAAAGATCACAACTAATTGGTTTATATAGCAGTAAAAGATAGGATCTATGAAAAAGAATGATAAACTGTAGCAGTGAGGGCTACTTGCCCTACCATAGGCCATTCTCCATTCTTAGTCATTAAATTACACTGTTGGGAGAAGCAATGTGCCCATCTACATTTCCCAGCTTTTGAGGAAGTTGTCTATGACACCGAAAACTGCCTTAAAGGAAAATGTTATAAGCTGACTAATGAGGATATCCTTTGTCCTTCCACCTTCTGGGACTGAAATGCATATATAATGGTAGAAGCCATAAAACAACCTTGAAGATGAAAACAAATGATAGATATGGACATTGATGACACTGAGTATCCAGTGTAATATCCCTGAGATTCTTATTTGTTAAAAAACAAAACAAAACAAAAAACATATTTTGTTTAACCAAATTAGATATTAGATTTCGGATGCTCCCAGCTTCAAGCAATTCTTGACTGATAGGACTACTACAGCAGTTTGTTTTCCCACATTAGAATATAAGCTCTATCAGGGAAGAGGGTTTTTGTTAATTTACTCACCTAGAACAGTGCTTAGAAAATAAGAGGTCTCAATAAGTATTTGTTCAATGAATCAATGAGTAAATAGCATAGTCTAAAGAAACATAGGGAACCTTATCTGTACCCTAAATTTTCATATTTAATGGACTTCTTATGTCTGACATCCATATGTTAAAGCTTCACTCAGGATTTATAGATGATGTAATACAGAATTGTACACCTGAAATCTATGTAACTTTACTAACAATTGTCACCCAATAAACTTTAATTAAAAAAAATAAAAAAACTTCACTTACTTGACCTAAGAATCTGTAGGGTGTTAAAATTAAGAATAGTTCTGGGAAAAGTAAATTTTTAACATTTCTTATTAGAAGTTATTTCTGCTTTAGTACTCATCCTTTAGATTTGATTTGATAATGGAAGTGAGTATGCACTAAATGAAATGGGGGATGGATATGATTTGAAGGAAGAGCTGAGTTTTAAAGAGAAGATATTGGAGACATGGAAAAATACTTCGCTATTTGTCTTCTATTGATTTCAGAATCGTTTTCCCTCCTCACTTTGTTTCTTCAATTCTTCCCTAAACTTTCCTAATGGTGAAGATTATGCTGCATTATCAACATTGGAGCGAAATAGGGACAATTTCTCTGGTGGCAATTATACTGGAGAAAAATGGGGGTAGTGTCTCTGGGGGCAACTACATATTTCCTTACGTAAATGCAAGCATTTCTGGGAAGTTGCTAGTAGATGTGTCTTAACTCTTTCCAGTCATATAACACATACATTTAATTTCCTGGTTATTCAAAATAAATGCTTCTGCTGAGAAAACCCAGTGATGTAAGCAAAAGCTGAGAATTTGACACATAAGTATAGCAAGACAGAACTCTTCTTATATCCCTTCCTGTAATAACTTCTGCCATCTACATCCCTCATCATTCTGTTGAAAGGATGACCCAAATAATTGGTTAGAAGTTATCACCTCTTAGTAAAACAGATATAACCCATCAATCAATTTCAGAACTTTCAGTAACTTGAGATGATGCTTTGAAAGATTGTTCCCTACCAGCAATATCTTGTTTAATTAGGATAGTTAGCTATAACCAACATTTAATACAGTGCAATAAATATAGTATTATTTTATTAAATAATTTTACACTATCCAAAGTGCCTGAAAAATCAACTTACAGTTCCATTTAGTCTGGCATTTAGTAAGCTATGTCTTTGTAGTATTAACTAAGATACAGACAAATTTTATATCAGAAGTCCTAATTTCAAATTCTAAATGCTTATTTAGATAAATTTGGAATATATACTATATAATTAAAATTATAATATGTAGAGTTTAACTGAAATGCTTATATGAAAGGCATATCATGAATCACAATTAAAATTCTTATTACCTTGTCCCATTTACAGCCACGTTCTTCACAGTTTTCCCTAGTTGCAGAGTCTGCGCCTGGGTAACAATTAAACCTTTCGTTTTCTGAGAAACTTTGTTTCCATTGAATGGTAAAGTTTTTTCCCAGGTTAAACTTGAGACTGTAAATTAGGAGACTCTTTGAAGACAAAGAAAGCATTAAAGAATATTTCTGACCATTGTACAATTTAAAAATATTAAATATCTATGAAATATGGCAACCATAGCAATTCGTCAAATCAAGTTCATAAATAGTTTTAATATAATACTTAAAGAACAGAATAGAAAGGAGAAAATATGTCATGACACTGAAATGAACAGAACCTCAAGACAGAAAAACTATGAGACTTGTAGACCACAGATGAAAAGCATTTTCTTTATATCTAGACATGAGTTCAATTCACAGTTCTGCCATTTAATGTTCATGAGTCTGGGAAAATTGCTTATCCTCAATTTTCTCCTGCTGTAAATGGGGACTCCTACTAAAAGGTGTTACATAGAAAATGAAATGTGAAATTTAAAACACCTAGCGCAATACCTGGGGTATACTAGGCATTAAGTAAATGTAAGGTCCCTCAAGGAAAAAACAGGGAAGAAAAAGTTGACCAACTTGATTGGTATGGAGGCTCCCAGAGTCAGAGGAGTGGAACATGTATTTCTTTAATTTTGTCCCTAAGTTTATCCACTGGTTAAAATATTTGAGAAACAAGTTAGAGGGGTGATAATACATAACTAGGTTAAAAAAAATGGGAGAATATCTTTATATATATGCATGCACACACGGATATATATAGGTCTGACAATTAAGCTTGTGAACTTGTTGTAATGATGTTGCTAATCTTTTTTGATATCAGAGGGATTATTCATTATGAATTTGTACCAACTGGACAGTTAACCAAGTTTACTATTTGGAAGTGCTGAAAAGGCTGCGTGAAAAAGTTAGATGACCTGAACTTTTCACCAACAATTCATGGCTCTTACATCACGACAATGCACCAGCTCACAAGACACTGTCTGTGAGGGAGTTTTTAGCTGGTAAACAAATAACTGTATTGGAACACCCTCCCTACTCACCTGATCTGGCCCTCAATGACTTCTTTCTTTACCCGAAGATAAAGGAAATATTGAAAGGAAGACATTTTGATGACATTCAGGACATCGAGGGTAATATGGCAAAAGCTCTGATGGCCATTCCAGAAAATTGCTTTGAAGCGTGGACTAGGAGCTGGTATTAGTGCATAGCTTCCCAAGGGGAGTACTTTGAAGGTGACTGTACTGATATTCAGCAATGAGGTCTGTAGCACTTTTTCTAGGATGAATTCCCTAACTTAATTATCAGACCTCACATGTGTGTGTGTGCGTGTGTGTGTACAAATATATATATATATATATATATATATATATATATATATATATATATATATATATTCTAGTGCACAATTATTTATATTATTAGGATATTACAAACTTTTGTTTGGTTATTGTTTATATATTTCGAAATAAAATGAGTAAAATTTATCCTAGAGTTACATTTGCATTGCTTACTTTTTCATATCAACTTATTTTCATAACTCTGCACTCAGGAATGAAAATCATAAAGATTAGTCTAAGCGCAGCAGAATTAAGAAGGTATATGGATTAGTGCCTGTACAAATCCTTACATTAGCATAAAAACAAACACTGACATAAACTGAGATGGCAAAACCAAATAAAATAATTTTTGTATTATATCCTCTTTATAATCTTTGTTAAAATCATAAAGTTCTCAATAAACCTGTAGTATTTAGTTTATATTGATTAATTCCTATAGCCCTAGGAATATATGAATTATAGCATATTTACTAAATAAAAAAATAATTAACCAATACATATTTTTATAAAAATTAATAGCAGAAAAATTCTGGGCCAAGAGGCATAGGACTTAGACAAAAAAAATACTTCAAAAAAGTATTCTATACCCAAACTAATTCTGAATTTATTTATGGTTTTACTAATAATTTAGTATTATATAAAGTGTAGAAAAGTAAATGCGAATAAAAATCACATCAATGTTTTAAATTATTACAGTTTAACATTTTAAATACATTAACTTATTACTAAAAACAACATTATGATTTAAATATCACATTTTGTGGATGAGGAAGCTGAGATAATGAGAAATTAATTTAGTATGTTTAAATGCACAGACTGCGGGGTTGGAATTTGAGCTCAATTCTCTGACAACTTTTCCCTCTCTAGTACACTTGTTAAAAAAGACAAAAAAGACAAGCTAAAACATGCCTTGTATTAGAAGGTGAGGGTATAAACAAATTTTGAAGAAAAAAAGTACAAGATATATTGAGGACAATGAGAGTTCATAAAAGGAGAAGGAAGAATAATTTAAGGATTAAATCATTCTTGGATTTAATCATGGATTAAATCAATATATTTAAGAGTCTTAAATGAGAAGCTAAAACATTTAGAATCTTTGTTGTATACTAAAGACGAGTAAGTTAAAAGTTTGGGGTAGGAGAATAGTATAAGAAAATACAAGAAAGACATATATGTCATCTCAAAGATACCTTCAGCAGAGAGGAAGAAGTAACAAGGAGTCTCCTTAATGTTGACATCTAAATATAAATTGGAATGACCTAAAATGGAATATTGGCAGCAAGAGGGAAAGAAAATAAAGAAGAAAAAAACAAAACAGAGATATATCATGAAGAAAAAAGGTCACAAAACCCAAAGCCTGGTTATATCATGTTAAATGTGAGAGTATATGACAGCTAAATATTTTTAAAGATTGTATTTACCTGGTTGGAAGCAGTATAAGTGAAATTGTCATGAACTTGCATTGGTTGATTATCTTCCATCACTGTAACTTCAGTAACAGTATCTGCGATCCCAAGGATTTTTACAGTCTCAAATGCTAAATTGACTCCTTCCTGGTATGATGAATGTGTACATATGCTATCTAATTTGTTCTGAGAAAAAAAAGTATATCATGTTATATATTAAGTAGAAGGTCTTTGGATACAAACCTGAAATAATAATGCAAGTATGAAATAGGAAAAGAAGCAATCATCAATCATACCATTCCCACCAGCTCTCCACATCCAAGTAGCATATATAAAAACACTTATTAGTAACTCTTCTCAATTTTTTTGTATACATGTCATAAGATTTATTATCAACAGTTACCTAAATTACTCAAGATGCAACTCATATACAGCCTCTCATTCTAGCCCTAATGTTGATGAAGAATAACTTAGCTTTGACAAAAAGAGAATATATGAAGAAATCCAACATCTACAAAAAACATCACTATTAATTATTCAAAATTTAACCTTGCATATAGATTTTCATTGTCACCCCAAATCTATGACAATTATTGCTGTGACTGATGCATTCAAACATTTTCAAATAAACTGAGATTATCTTCCTAGGGCCTCTTGCTAAAACTAGACATAGCACTTTAAGAAGTTTAAAAAATTCTGTGCATTGATTTCATCATCACCAACTGATCTATACATATAAATATAAAAATTTAAGGTAACAGTTTTATTTATAATTTCATAATTTATTTCTTTGCATTGAAATCTGAAAGTAACATCTTTCCCCAAAAATAATCCATAATAAAGGCATAACTCAGACATTAACAAGGTATATATTTAACTATGCATCCAAGAAGAATGCTTACATTAGAAACTGAAAATGTATATAAAATGTAGTTGCCATTTTGTATGGTATCTGAAATAGAAAAAAAAAACAAAAACAAAGTTGTCAGATTAAAACACAATGTTAAGTTCTCTGCTCTATTTTCAGTTGTACAACACTTGAGAAATTTGAAAAAAAAATATATTATTTATTAATAAAGCAAATTAAACAGATTCTTCTTTTAAGTTAAGGTTTTTCTTAAATTATCTTGGTTTTATATTTTCCCAGGGAGTGAAAGTAATGAATGCATATTTGCCTAGTTTAATTTTCCAAAGACTGCTAAAATATTTCTGTAAATTCAGAGAAAACAAAACTTGTAAAATATACATAATTGTAAATTTATTATTTGAACAACATTTTATCTCTTTCTAGTAAACCATGTAACATTCTTGGGAAGACATGGCACACTAATTTTATTTTGCATCTTTTAATTTTTTTCATTATTTGAAAAAAGAGTGAATCTGAAGACATGTTAAAGATTGACATAAACTTTAATGAAAAAATGGAATAAGTAATGATTTTCTGCACTATACATGTAACAAATTTTTTATCAACATGTTTCTTTAACAGGTTTTAAGATTATGACCAGAATAATTTGGAAGAAACAATGAAAATATAAAGGGAATCTTAGGATTTACATAAGATACTTTTAACAACATGAATGTAATTAAAAATTTAAGCCTAGGAAATAAAATTAGAATCAGAACCCAATTGAAGATCATTTTATTTGCACGTTTACTTACAAATTATTCAGAAAATTTTGATTTAACTTTTCAAAATGTATAACTATATAGGTACCACATATTAGACAACTGATTAAATCATGTCTCCATAGTTTTAACCATCCTCTTATATAGAACTAAATTGTCAGTATCAATTTTTACAAATAGAAAAAGAAATATATTTGGGAATATTTATATTATTTGAGAAATAAGAATAACCATATAATCAAGTCCCATATACTATTAATAGAAGTATTGTCTCTACAACATCCTTTAATGATGATGACACATAAGGTAATTCTGCTGGTGTCCACTTTTTACAGAATTTTTATGTAGTAAATGCTCAGAAACTTTTCTTACAAGAGAGTTCATTCTAGTGTGCTTAGGCTCCAAGATATTTTAGAAAGAGCAAGAAGGCTGGTGTGCTGGAGTAGATGGCAAATAAAGAGCATCAGGGAATAACTGTGTGTGTGTGTGTGTGTGTGTGTGTGTGTGTGTGTGTGTGTGTGTGTGTGTTTATGCGTGTGCATGGGTATGCCCATGCACAAATGTGCAAATCATGGTCAGTGCTCTAGAACTTAATAAAGACTGTGGCTCCTAATAGGGTGAAATGGAGACTCATTAGATGATTTTGAGCAGAGATGTGATGATTTGAATCACCTTTTGAAAGAATGACTCTATCTGCTGGATTATAAGTAGAATGTAAAAGGGATTGACAAGAACTATAGACCTATATAGATCCGTTAGATAACTACTGTAGTAATTAAAATGAAAGATAGTGAGGATAGTTGTGGAGTTAATGAGAGGACCCAGATCAAGGCAGAATCAAGAAAAAACCCTAAGTTGTGAGAGAGAAGTCAACTCTAACATTTTTGACATCTTGTACAAGTAAAGATAAAACTACCATCAACTGACAAGGGGAAGACTCTAGGTGGAGCAGATAATTTAGTAATTTATTTTCACAGATAAAATTTAAAGAAAAAGAATATTTTCCATAGACTCTACATTTTCAAATTATAAGAGTGTATGCCAACAAAAAGACTTCTTCTTGAATTTATTTAGAGATATTTAGATGTTTCATATACATTTATAGGCATATAGGATATTCTTGAATAAATATGAGAAGTAGTGAATTAAAATAGATGCTAAACTATAATTTTTATATGTACATAGATTAAAAACACACCTAAGAGCCCTCTATTAAAAGAAATAGGATACAAATACTTCACAAATTTATGAGGGTAAGTGTAATTGACTAAATCTAAACAAATAAATTTACTATGGCATAATTAGATATTAGCAAAAAATGTCTTTTTTTTATTCCCTTGGTTTACTGAATTTTCAAGTTTGGGCTCATGAAATAAAATTAAAGACACTTAATTGAAATAAATTTTAAAACATTTATATAATACTTATCAAATAATTTTGCATTATTAACTACAGTTTTAATGTTGGTTTAATTTTTAGAGTAATAAAATTTTATTTTTAACCACTACAATAATTTAAGACAGTTGAAAATAATTTGTACATCTGAGAATTTATTAACTATTTTAATTAAAAATAATTTCAGAATTAAACTATCTACACTCATCAAAGACTTTTACAATGGACCATTGGATAAAACTACATATGGTAATTAAATATATAATTTAAATTAAAATATTAAATTTCATAAAAGAACCTCAGATCCTAAAACAGATAAAAGACAGGAAATCAAAATTAATATTTAGGACATTTTTTAAATGTATGCAACTTTATAGCAGTAAAGGCAAAATATCCCAACATCAGAATGAACATTTGAAAGTATATGCCTTTAAGACTTACCTTTAGTTTCTCCATCATCCCAGAAGAAGTCTCCTTTTGCTGTGTTATCGTCAGCTAATGCAACTATAAGTCCTAGAGGGTTCTTTCGACTGTTAAGTAAGTTTGTGTACATATATGATTAAAAATAAATTTGCAATAGTGAAATATCCTATAAATAAGTCCATTTCAAACTAACAGATTTGTAGGAGTTCTTATTCACATGAGCACATGTTATTAAGATAATAAAATCTATGTCTATACTTATTAATAATTTTTCAATGAGAAAAATAATTTATATACTTACAAAATAAATAAAACAAATGGCTATAATACATAAAATAAATATAATAAATATAATACAGCATTTCTTGGAGGCTGCACCAGCAATTTTGAACAGTATAATATATGAATTCAAACAAAAAAAATTAAATGTACCCTATGAATGCTCAATTCAATGTGTATTTGCCACATATCAATTAATCCTAAATTGCAATGTATCAAGGGTACAACTTACATATAAAATAATGAAAAGTATAATATAAAAAATTTAAGTGCTTAATGAATCACTAATAATCTTAGAAATGAAGCTAATTCATATGAAATGAGATGTGATGACTAAAAATGTTTTTCTTAGTTATATAATACTCTAGGTTTTTAAACCTAAATAGCAGCCCTCAGGCTTTACAGTTCAGGCAACTGCTATATACAGAATATATTCCTTCCAGCATGCATTCACCAAAGGGTATGTTTCTCTTGTTTAATACTGTTCTAGAGTATAACCAATTTTTTCTGAGAAAATTGTCATGAAAGAGTTACGGTATTAACATAATCAATTCTATAATGCCTAAATAATTAAATTACTAACACACATCCACTCACTCATTAACTTGTTCCTTCAACAAATATTCAGAGAAAATAGGGAGGCTATTCTGGGTCACTATTACTGGCCTGGGCACTTAAGCAGTGAAAAGTCAACTTGCTGCCTTCATAGAGTTTATAGTCTGGGGGAGTAAACACACTACATACAAGAAAAAGTAAATACTATAATTCCATATATTCTTAAAGTTATGAAGGAAATATAGCAGAGTAAGGAATAGTGTCTGACTATCTGTTCAGGAATATGGGGAAATATGTGGGTTCAATATGATGACTTCTGTGCCCTGTACCCAGAATAAACTCTGCAAGATGGAGCATCAGAATTTTCAAATTTCTTTGTTTTTTCTAAATATTTCTGGAATTCATTTTTACTGAATAGTTTAGTTTCTATATGTTCTTTGTCTAAACAGAAATATCCACCTCATTTGTCAACTTAAAAGTAAAACATTTTAGAAGAAAGTAAAACCTTGTGACATTTAGGTACTAAAAATCTAAATATTTAACAACTGATACTTTTATCAAGTATATAAGTTACTTTAACATTTCATAGTTTTATTAAGAATCAGTCTTTGACTTTATAGATATTCTATGGAGAATGTCTATGGAGATATTCTATGGAGATATCCTATGGAGAATGTACATTTTTAGCACAGGAAATACAATTCTAACATAATTATGTTTATTTTAAAAATAACTTTGTATTAATATACATCATTTGATTCTTCTTCTTATAACCATGATGGTTACATTTAAGAATTTCCTCCACATGTCAAATATCTTCTGGTGAATAAACATTAATCTTTGATTCACAAAAATATGAAATATTAAAACTTGAATTATATTTCGGATTTTAGTTAATGATTTTCCAGTTTACCTTGCAGTTGTAGTCACAGCAGGTTGTTGAATGGGGATAATATAACCTCCTCTGAGATGTAATCCTATTTTATCTCCTGGAAGATGCATATCAACACGTTGTTTTTTCCATGGTCTTTTTTCACCCTAGTATTTGAAAGTTAAAAATATTTTTTATTATTAGTGAAGACTTTAAACCCCATTTCACAAAGATTAAAATTTATACATAGAAATAATTTTATTATGAGTAATTCTTGTTATCTAAATAATTCATGTCATCTAAATCAATGTTAATATGTTGTTTTCTAACTTTTAAAGGAAATTCATCTTTGTTTTCACTTTACTGAACAAAGAAGGGGGGAAATAAGTTCACTTTCTCCAAAAACAAAAACAAACAAACAAACAAAAAAAAAAAAACAAAAAAAAAAAACAGGAAAATCTATTTCCTTTCTACAATAACTAATATTCTTAATTAGCTCTATTTTTATTATTTGTTTTGTTTTAAAGTTAACCATGTCTTTAGAAAGGATTTTTAAAAAATCAGTTTCTATAAAAATAAAGGGTCTGTTAGCAAATACAAGTGACATACACAGTAATGCCTTTTAAAATCAATACTTCCCAAAAGGTCTTGGTCAATTAAAAAAATATGTTGTGTATATGAATGCTGTTATGTTGCCTTGTCAAGGTTGAAATAAAAATCTTTCCCAAACGTTTGTACTCTATAAATACAAATGTTTAAAATTAGCTCAAACTCAATTCTTCTGACAATAAGATAAATATGTAAAAAGGAAAAGTATTAAAATACCACTACTCCTTCCTAAAATTACTCTAGAACTTTTATTTCCATATTTTGAAAATGAGTAACATAACTGTTTATGTAAAGAATACAACATGATATTAATCATATACTTGTATACATATACAAGTATACAAAACATATACTTGTTCATGAGCAGCAAAATGTACAAATTGTTACACATTCAAATTTGGAATTCTTCTTTTTATAACAGAAATACTGAAAGTAGATATGGTATTTG
This sequence comes from Rhinolophus sinicus, assembly GCF_057876585.1. Taxonomy (NCBI): domain Eukaryota; kingdom Metazoa; phylum Chordata; class Mammalia; order Chiroptera; family Rhinolophidae; genus Rhinolophus; species Rhinolophus sinicus. The sequence goes on from NC_142517.1 coordinate 33,013,105, forward strand.
TTTGGAGTTAAGTTTCCATGTAAACATGTTTGGGACTATAATACTGGTGAGTCTACTATTATATTAAGGATACTTACAGTTTCAAAATCATACCAAGTAGCATCAGGAATGTATGCACTCACTGTAGTTGCTCCCTGTAATAAAGCAAGATAATTTATGCACATATCATATATAATGTATATACGTTCATATATACATATTTATTTTTACCTAAAAACTGAACAAAAAAGAATTACATCAAATACTAAGCTGGGTTTTCATAGTCAAGGGTAAAAATTTCCTTTGTATTGTTAAACTCCAATATTTCATATAAATAGTAACTGAAAGACTATTATATGAGTTTTAGATAACATCACAACATAAAATATGAGGAAAACAAAGATGAAATTAATTTAGGTGGCAACTAAAATAATGCATTTATGCATTTGTATTATTATAATCTACATGGTAATTGTGAAAGTGAACACACGTTTCTGTATATTTGCATGGGCATAAAGACTGTTTAATAATAGGTAAAACCAAACATCGCACTCTCCCATAGATTCAATATTTTCAAATGATCAGCTACTTTTTAAGTTCCCCTTTACATACAATGTAGTAAAATTTCAATGTCTATGTCTAATTAAATGAGAGTTTATTGTTAATACTATAAGATTTGAATTCAACTCCATGAATAAAGTTTTATTTTTCAGAATAATACATTTATACAGTTTCTTTTTCTTAGTCACACATCATGTATTTGAAAAGTATAAATCTACTTGATATTTTTAATAATTTTTCAAATGTTCTTCTAGTTTTTATAATTCAATTCAACATCGATCAGGTTGAAACAGTCTATGGAGTAACATCTATTATGAAGATGTTTTGTAATTTATTGTGGATTTGGTTATACAAACTTCCCGTTAAGTGATAAATTCATTAAATTTCAAAACCTACCTGTTTCAAGACAGGAGTAATAAGTAATGAGGGGCCCCATAAGAACTGAGTGTCCTCAATCCAGCTATTCGTATCCTGATAAAACCTAAGAATGACAATGTTCATAGTATAAAGATTAAAAAAAAATAAGTTTATCTAAATTCCTTGTTTATCTTTTCATTTTTTTCCCCTGGGAATGATTATTAGCTTTAATTTTACTTGTTTGATATGTCATTTTGAATCTATATTTTTTACATCTTTATGGTTCATCTCACACTGGAGAAGGAAGACAGGATGAAGAAAGGGAGAAAAGGAAAAAAGGAGTGGGTAGTTAAATAGTTCACCCAAGACTCAAAAACATCTATTATATAGGATAAGGTCACTCTTTATCTGTCATAAACAACGATTCTGTTTAATTCATTTTCTCATGTAAGAAGGGTTCATAAAGATATATGAATACCTTTCATATTCTACTTTTTTCCCTTTAAACCCTTTTGGTTATAAACTCCCATTTTGACTTAGTTTTGAAAGGGACATTAGACATTTCTTGAGGAAAGGTTCTGCTGTGGTCAAGATATACAAAAACAAGCACGATTTATTGTGTTGCCCCTATACTATGCTCTTGGTCTATATTTAGATGACTTTCACAATATATACACAATATGTTTTCAATAATTCTATATTTAATCTTGCTGACTGATATAATTTCCCTAACATATTGTTTATACCTTTTACCTTATGAGTTCTATTCATCTCACATTTGTAGTTTAATCTCGTCCAAATGACTAAATTAATTATATTTGCTATGTCATTCTACAGTTCATCAAATCATTTATATGAATGTAAAAACAAGGAGCAGAAATCTACTTAACATCTTGATTTATTTCCATTAAGTTTTTAATACATGTGCAAGCATAATCTGAGAGATATCAAAATTCTTGAACATAGTACTCACTCATGAAGAAATGGCCTTGCTACTGTTTCTCCAAACATGTGGGCTTTATAAAACAGAGTATAGAGGAAAGGTAATAAAGTATAGCGAATATTCAAATAATGCCTTGATGAATTAACCAAAAGAGAATTCTGTCCGAAAAATGCTGGATCTTGATGCTATGGGACAAAAAGATAAATTAAAATGAAATGAGAAAGATAAATTATGAGTGAAAAATAAAATAGAAACATTTAACCTATTTTTGAAAAGCAGATTATATACAATTTAGCTTGTTATAAAGAGTTGAAATTACTCCTATCTCACCATCAAAGCGTATAACTATTTCTAGTTTTTATGCTTTTTTATTTGGATATGTGTTTTAATTAAACTTTATTTTAAAGTGGATATTGATTATTTAAATACACGCACTTAGAGAAGATAACATTTTAACAAAGAATTTTTTCACTAATATTGTTTGGAGTAGGTTGAACTATTGGCTCAAATCCCCATGGTGCCTTGTCCCACACCTTTGCTAAGTACCTTTGCAGTCCCTACCATAACTCCAGGTGGAGGATACTTCTGCACTGCTTAACTTTGTACTCAGCTGAGTGACATACTCTAGCCACTGGAGTCTTCGTACATGTGAAGCATTCAAGTAAAGGCTTAAAATGTGCTTGCCTGAGGACTTGCTGCCTTGTGCCTTGCCATTACCTTTAGAAGAATAAGTTCAGGGAGTCTGCTAGTCAAGCGACACCAGGAACAGAGCTGCCTGGCCAGCCTGCAGATTGGCAACTTGAAGGACAGACTCCCCACTGAACCTAAACTAGGTCAGCTGACTCTCAGCCAACATACAATGATGTGAGCAAAACCTGCTTAGATCTCCTGCTTTGCGGAACAAAAGTAGCTGAGAGTACCAACTACTGTCTCCCTGGATTCACCATCACGTTTACCCTGAAGCTGTATTTCCCTGTGGCTGCTCCTAGCTAATTAATTAGCTAGGAACAGCTAATTAATAATAGTGGGCATACTATTCAGGCCCATTTCTGGGAGACTTTGCCTTGATGACTTCCCACTGGGCTGACTGATACTTCCTTAGAATCTGTAATTCTATGATGTAATACGTGACTGCCTATCAAACCTCCTTCCTTGCCTTCATCTCATCAGGTTCAGACCTGAATTATGATCCGGAGGTTTTCTTCACTTTCTCTTGCTGGCCCTCCCCCTTTATCCTTCATAAGTATTTCACCAATAAATCTCTAACATGTCTGTTTTGGCATCTACTTTTGAATTACACAAATAAACACAAAGCACAATGTAATTCATATCAGGATCCCCCATGAATACAAATTTCATGAAAGCACAGCTGAGGTAGATTAGAAATTGACTAATCTCCAATTAATATCATTTACTTCTGGTCTATATTGTCTCCTTTCATGTTGAGTTCTGTGTAGTTTTCTCTCTTCCCAAACAGAATTAAGGCTCTATATGTAACCAATATGTGAACAGTGAATAATCTCTTAACTAACATGTGCTTAATTGACTTGATGGTTTTACCAAATTTCCCTATTCTCTCTGAAAAATATCCCATGGGAGCCCACAGCATGAATTCTCAGGGCTGGTAGAACAAATTAGTACGTCCCTATACTTCTGCTCCCACCAGTTAAGATGCATGTTTTAAAAGTGGTAGTTTTTTTTTTTTTTTTTTCCCAACATGTCATTCAGTTTTGCTTATTATAGAAAGATTCTGGATTCAAACTGCTTTGCAAGTGGCTTGAATACTTTTTGTTTCTTTAATGAAAATAAATAAATAAAATAAAATAACCTGGAAATTCTCAAGAGTGTATTATATATTTTATGAAATAAAAATTACCTGGAACTTACATTGTTAGAATCCGGACTCAAAAGTCTTTGGTTTTAATTTAAAACATTGTGATTTTAACACATTTATATATGCTTTAGGTTTAATTAAAAGATGTTATGACTGCATTATGTTTCATGATTTCCTCATTTGACCATTTTTTATATACAAAATATTTATAGGCATGTCTTCAGAAAAGGACTTCTAACTCTTCATCAATTATGCTACAAAATTTCAGACCATATCTTCTATAGATATAAATTTAAGTACATTGCTAAAAATAGAATGATGTTTTATTTCACAACAAGGAAAACAAGAGTCAGATACCTCATATCCATCAGCATTATGGTTTCTGGAAAATGGATAGAACGCCCCAAGTTGCATCCATCTTCTGCAAAGCTCTTCTGTGGTTTCAGCCACAAATCCACAGATATCTGCTCCAATCTAAATAACAAATATATCTATTATTTATAGTGTAAAGATTGTGAAATTTGCCCAGAGCATTACATTTTTTGCCTCAATGAATTTTGTATTACTTACAATCTTTTGTTTTACTGCATTTGTATACTCTTGCATGACCTTGTTTCTATATTTTCCGTTTTTGTTACATACTTGCCTCTAATTGCATTATTTTACTCTCTTTTCTTCAGAATTGTCTCTTTACACCCTTTGTTAGCCTTCTGTATTTATTATCTCCTACGATCTAATCATTAATTCAATGTATAAAGTAAAATTATAATATTAAAATGTGTTGCTTCTTACTCCCTAACTCACTTCTCATGATTTGGTTTTTCCATTTATAGTATGTTACTATAGGAGCAAAGTATACCCATATAAAATTGCATACCCCTTTCTTCATGAACACTCCAGAAAGACTATTATCCTTTATTTAGTATTTACTGTTTGCAAACATTTCTTTGTTTTTCTAAATAGTAAATATGTATCTATAAACAATATATATTTTTTCACATTTATTAATTTATACAAATGGCATGTTGTATGCATCACACTGTTTTTCTTTTTTTTTCAAATAATTATTTTTGTGAGATTTAATTATGTTAATATGGCTCTACTAATTCTCTATTGTATAGGATCCCAGGACTATAAAAAAATGATTGTATGCAATTTACATACAGTTTTTTTAATATCTAAAAAAACTTACTTTATGTCATGATAAATATGTACATTCATTATTATTTCCTGGTTTATTGGAAATGTACATTGTTTAATCAAAACTGGTTGTAAACATTTGTAGGCACAGTGGGCACATGAAATTTCCCATCACTCCATTTTCTAGCCAATTCCTGATATTTTCAGACTTTTAATTTTTATCACTATATATATATATATGAAATGTCTCTTACCAAAGTTTCTACTTGCATTTCTCTGATTACTGGGGAAGTTAAGAACTTTTTCATATTTTTATTAAGTCTAAATGGATCTCTCTTTCTATAGAACCACCTGTTTATATCCTTTGCTAATTTTTCTATTAGTTTTACTTTCTACAGATTCATAATAGACATTTTAAATTAAATATTAATCATTTATTGGCTATATAAATTGAAAATGGCATTTCCCAATTAGTGGGTAAGTTTTTTACTTTTAAAAATACTCTTTTGATGAACAGAAGTTTTCATTTTGTTGCAGTCAAATTTATGTTTCTTAATTACTTGTGCCTTCTGTGTTATGTTTAATAAATTATTCCCCTAACCTCATGTCGTAAAGTTAACTACTTATATTTTCTTCTAAAATATTTGAAGACTTTTTCACATATAGGTGTTTGATCAATCTGGGATTGATTTTTGTGTATGGTGTGAGACATGAATCCATTTTGTTTTATTTTTCCAACATATAATCAATTGCCCAATATGAATAGTTGGTACTTTCCTCACTGATCTACGGTAATAGTGTTATCATTTAACAAATTTCCATTAATGCATGGGCTTGTGCCTTTATTTTTCCATATTAATCTATTTGAATAGCTACAGTCAAGTATCATTGCGTTAGATTATGGTTTATCTTGTAGGGCAAATCGCCATGCTCTTCTCTACTTCTTCAAATTGGCTGTCTTTCACATGAAGTTTAGAATAATCTCATATGTTCCCCAAATTCCCTTTATAGTTTAAATTAGAATGTCACTGAATTTGAATAATAGTTTGGGAAGAATGCATATTTCAAATATATTGAGCCTTCTCCAAGAACATGGTTAATCATTATTTAGTTATTTAGAATTTTCTCAAAAATGTCCAAACATTCAGTTTTAACATTTACTACTGGTTATTATTTAATCGATTGCTGTAATAAATAACACCTTAATCTTAAAATACATTATAACATTGGTTATTTTTTCTTCCCTTTTGGACAAAACTTGCCATAAATCGGTCTACGTCATTCAAATTTTTAGTGTCGCCTTTGTACTTGTAATTTTTTCTCTAGAGACTTTCCTTTTATTATATTAATTTCTTCTCTTACTTTTATTATCTACATCTTTCTTTAGGCTTATTCTGTTTTTCTTTTTCTATGGTCTTAATTCATGCACTTCACTCATTAATATTCAGCCTTTCTTTTTTTAATCTAAGTATTTAAGGCTGTAAGTTTAACTCTAAATATCAACATAGCTGATATCCGACAGATTTGATATGAAATACAATTATTAGCATTCAGTTTTAAGGGTAACCCTATATTTCCATTCGGTTTATTTTTTGACTCATGAAATTTTGATAATTTTTCAATTTCCAAATTCAAGACTCTGTGTGTATGTGTTAGCTTTTTTTTTTTCTTTTCTTTTTTCTTTTTTTTTTTTTTTGTCGGTTTTCATTTTGTTCAGTAAAGTAAAAGAAAAAATAAACCACTGTAGTTTCCTAATATCTTTTACATTTATTTTGTTATGTAGTAGCCCTCTTTAGTGTTGAATATTAACACTGAATTCTTTTTTTTGTTGCTTTATATAGACTTACCAAATGTCTTATGTTTAGAATTGCCTAATATAAATTTTCTCCATTTTTAAAATTTGAAAACGTCTCTGTCATTTTCGTTTTTAGATACAGAAAAAAGCTTTATTTTTTAACCTAAACTAACAATTTCATATATTAAATAGTTTTAGCCCTTTGGCATTGACTTTAATTACCAATATATTTGGATTTTTCCCTACCATCTTATCTGGTGCCTTATATTTATTATACAAGCTTTTTCTATGCCTTATTTATATTGATATTTATTTCATGAATTATTTTGATTTGATTGAATTTTGTTTATTCCATTTTCTCACTATAAATGCTTGAATGTTAGACATTGCCCACATTCCTATTTTTCTCATAAATTACCTCAGAATAAAGATTAAATTTACTGTAACATTTTAAATCATTTTATTGAAAATCATTAAGATAATATTACAAAATTAAATGTAATTCACAGCTTTCATAAATAACATTGGGTGAAACTGCTTACCAAAGGCATTCCGAACAAACCGAACTCTAGCATTCCTGTAATAGACCATTCCATTTGCTCCCATGAAGCAGTATTGTCTCCTAACCAATGGGCAGCATGCCTCCCAGATCCAGCAAAAGTTGATCGGGTGAGAATAAAGCTTCTCTTGTTCGGGAACACTTTTTGTATAGCTCTAAAAATAAAATAAAATCAATAAATAAGATTTATTTTAAAATCATACTGATACTTAGAAATTCAAAAATCTTAATTTCAAATGCATATATTGCCAAGCCATAATATTGGCAGCTATTTTATCAATCGTTTATACCAACTTTGTCCTTAGCTACCAATATTTACTTATTTAAACACATTCTTAGCAAACACGAAGGAAATCTTTTAGAAGTGATTCATACTTTGAATTATTTCTTCACCAAATTAAATAAACAGGTGTGTTTTGTATCAACTCAACATTGTTTTTGAAATACATGGTTTAAACTCATAGAAATGTTTTTAAATATAAAATGTAGTAATCTGTACTTTACCCAATACGCATTTTTGTGGCAGAATGATGCTCATTATATATTAATATCTGCATTTTCAAATATCAAGCAATGTTGGGATAAAACTTACAGATTTGAGAAATATTTTCATTTTGCTTTTTTCTATAAGTTCACTATCCACAATTTCTAGGATTTTCATCTCACCTCTATTGGTATCTGAGTATTATTGATCTTTTTTTTTTTTAACATAAATGAGAAATAATCAGGAAAAGTTACAAAAGTTTAATTTAGTGTACAAGTTATTCAGACTACCTTAGTAAAAATACAATATTATTCTCAGGTGCTTTTTCTGTATTATTACCATTATGATATTGAACTATAGTGTTGCTTTTTCTTTCTAGAATGTGCATGTATTTACTTATACAATGTAATATACAATGCTCTACTGAGTTTAAAATGTGAAGTAAACAAATAGTTGAAGTCAGTATATAAAAGTTTTGATATTATGGTATGATTGGTGACCAGACAAATATATGTTTGAATTAAAAAATTAATTCTAGTTGTTTAATTATGTGAAAATTAATAATTTACTGAGGTCAGGATCTGAGTTTTATTGATTATTACATTATAGGTCTTTATACAATGCTTGCAAAATAGTAGACAGTTAAAATATGATGGTCCCCATCCTTTGCTTAGTATACTTTTACTTTTTATACACAAGTAACACATTGAATTAGAAAATTACTTTGGGAGATACTACATAGAAAACTACATTTTAATTGAAACCTCTGCTTTTGAAAAATAGTTCAAGACTTGTTTTAGAAGCACTGTTCTCTCGGGCTGATTGCGAAGTTTATGCTTAAAACAAAATTATATTCAGAGTTAATAAACTAAGTCAAAATTTATGGGGTAATTTAAATCTGTGAATTAAACATGAATTACAGTTAAATACATACATAATCTTGTTCTTGATAGCTAAGTTCCAAATTCATGAATATTACTAAAATAATGTTTTTAACATGATATTTTTTTACGCTGAATATTACCTTTCTTTATTTACTGTTGCTATTTTCAAACAAATTAGTAAATTATCAAATATATTTCTAGACAATAAATAAGAAAGATTTCTGAATGAAATCGCACTTACTGTTCTGTGGCTATAGCCATGCTGTATCCATAGAGGCTGTGAACATCATAGTGTTTCCCCCAGTATTGCACAGAATCCATGCAAATTGTTTTAGAATACATGAGCTTGTCAAGAATATCTTAGATAAATTATATAAGAAATATTATTTTAGAAATTATTTGCCATTTTAAACTTTGTAATAAAAGATATTTTGCCATTTAAAATTTTGAAATCCATAAATGATGTGTTATGTACTACCATACTCAGTTAAAAAAAAAACAGATGACAATTTAAGCTAAATTCCAACTAAGTCTCTACCCTCCACTCCTGTTGATTAACCATTATATTTGCACCTACTTAATAAATACTCTGCTTCCTAACTTCAGTAATAAATAAATCCAAAACAAAAAAAATAGTCTTTACAGGTATATGTAAGTATGCACATTTGCATTGTACATCAAATAGCTATAAACCCATTTTAAACCTTTATATAATAGTTTTCTTAAATATGAACTAAGTCTACACATGTATACCTGTCACACAATTACAAACCATTGAAATATTTGCTTTTAAGTTTTTTATTGTGCTTTAATTTGCAGACATATGTGGTATTATTGTCATGTTTCTTCAGATGTCCTTATAGAGATGTTTCCCCTAAGAACACTTCTTTATGTTTTTGGGGGTTTTTTTGGTGTGTGTGTGTGTGTGTGTGTGTGTGTGTGTGTGTGTGTATTTTTACCCACTTTAATGACGAAAAACATGTTTTTTAGAATATGTGGATTCTAACTATTCACATCAGGTACATTCTAATTATTGTGTAAACTTACAGCAAAATGCTCATGAAAAAAATCGATCACTTAAATTATGATTTCAAACATATTTTTGTTCCTTTTAATTATTTAATCATTGGCAAATGATCAGTGGTTAAAAATAAATTAATATGCTATGCCAAAATTTAAAATCATGCTCTTTTCCTTAGGCATATTTTGGCCTAAAGGAAAACAAACAAAAATATTGATTTCAAGGTCTCAAAATTATATCAAATTTTTGATTTAGAAATATATGCTAGACTTTAGGAGTCAATGAGGGAAATTATTCTCAGTTAATGGTAGATAACCAGATGAAATTTACCAGGAGTGAAAGGTGGATAATTCAGTTTGTTGTCAGCGCATCCTTTCTTTGAACCTTGAATAAAGCTAGAAACTTCATTCATGTCCTGAGTAGGTATAAAATGAAGAACAGCAGATTTTAAGTAGTTACAAAATCATATGAACAGAAACTCTCCAGTTGTTTGCAAGTTTTTTTGTTTGTTTGTTTGTTTTTTTATTGTCTAAGGCTGACATGACATTGTTTTAGTCTTAGAAGACAATATAAGCTACTGACCTAAACACAAACTTGGTTAACTATACTCACTACTTGATTCTACCTTGGGAATGGACAAGTCATTATATCAAGAAAAATAATATTATTTGCTTTTTCATGAATGTAGAGCAAATAACAGAGATATTGTACATTCAGGGATTGTATACAACCAAATAAATGCATTTATTTTACCTAGTTGTAATTATACATATAAAACATTAATTATAAGTGTTAAGCAACTGTCTTTTCTAACTAGTTGTATCAGTCTTCTCCCTGTCAGTCTACCATTGTGCACATTTATTTATTCAACAAAGTTTGTTCATTTAGGCTGACATTTATCTAGTTTCTATGATACACATTACTTGAAGCCAGGCACAGCACTCTGCCTAGACCACAACTTCTACACTCACACGAGAGAATAAAAGTGGAAAAAGACAAATAGTAGTGTACTATTTTAATGAAAATAGTTATGACCTGACTGAATCCCTGGAAGAGTCTCAGGGAACCTTAGGGCTGGGGGATCACAGTATGAGAACCAGTGACCTAAACATCTCTTGGAGACAGATTTGTGGGGTACTGTGTCTACTGATTTTCTTGCCATGTAAACCTAGGCCCCACTCTTATCTTGCCACTTACTAGTTCAGTGACCATAACCATGTAAGCAAAATCTTTGGACTAAAAAAGATAATGGATATAAAATAATATATTACATTACACATGGTCAAGAAATATGTATTTTTGTCTTTCTCTGTTAATTGCATCTAAGGATTTCTATAAATGTTTAAGCCATTATTTCTAACACCTCTGTTGTCTTTGCTCTCACAAAAGAATCATGCCCCGTCAAGCCTCTTATAAATTTTGTTTTCCTCAGATGTATATTTTTTTTATTACTCTTCTGTTCTCCCATCCACACATGCTCAGATGGAACTAATGTGAGACACAAAGGGTACTGAAAATAATAAATTTCTCATTGTGGTACTAATTTTAAAAGATAAATTTTCCATTTCCCAAATGTTTCCTTAATACCCACAATGAAGCAAAGTTATGTAGTTATTCTAAAGTATACACTGGGGTTATTTTATTAAAATTACCTAGACTATTATATTCAATTTTTTTCTATGACAGTTTAGCTCACATCATTTTTCAAAGTGATTTTAGTATTTAAACTTAAAAGTTTTTAAAAAGCATGGGATCTAAATTAGAAATCTAGTAAATTATAAAACTATTTAAAAATTTGACATAAAAATAAAATTTCATCAGTTAAATCACAACACTTATTTTTACTGCATATTCATTCTATCAGAAAAAAATAATCTGAAGGAAGTGAAAGGATTAAAGAAAGAGTAGTAGGATCTGGCAATTATTCAGGCAAGATCTTTCCACTGCTTATGCACAGTATGATTAATTCAGTGATATTTAGAAAGCTCTGGAATCATACTAATTACCATATTTGTTTTGTTTTGTTTTTAAGCATTAGTCAAAATCCTTCTGCATTAACATCAGAACCACTCTTCCTTTCTCTGATGCTCTTCCTCCTCCCATTCCCTCCCTCTCTTTGGATATAAATCAGGTATATGAGCCTTAAAAAAGGTTGGAAATGGAGTACTCTCTTTATCTAGCACAGTCAGATTCTGTTTCACTTTCTAAATTGTCATTTATACTCCTAACTCCACTCTAATTGACTCAAATTGTTTCATAAGCAAGACAAAAAGGAATGAAGACCTTTTAATTTAAATTAAATGATACAATTGAAATCAGAGCTAGACTGAAAACAAAACTCGAGAACATAGTACAATTATTTTGTTTCTACCAGCAGCTAGGTATTATAACTGTGATCTCACTAGTTTTTTGTTTTTGTTTTTGTTTTTGTTTTGTCAAGTAACTAAAGCCTCTCCATCTTATCTATTACCATCATAGGAATCCTGAAGATTATGCTAACCTTTTACTCAATTTCATGTTGTCAGCAGAAAATATAATTTTGCTATCTTTTTATTCCCCACAACCTGCCTCATATATTAATGGTGCAAAATAAAGACTAGTCAACTAAACAATTGTTTGAATGAATGAATGAAAAGTAAACAAACAAACATACACATAAATACGTAAATAAAATAATGACTGGATGCATAATAAGCACTTCAGGGAAATACAGATATTGTATACACAAACAGCTTAAGAAAATATAGCTATCCCTTGGGTATCCATTATCGCTCCTTCCAAAATTCTGTACAGTTATAATACCCTTGAAAAAAAATCCTTGATGTTTTCTTTTTCCATGCTTATTAATTTTTTTTTCTGTAATATAGAATTCCAGGATCACCAAGTAGTTTCATTCATGGGGTTATATTTTCCATAACAAAAAAACACTAAATAACTGACTACCATCTAGCATTATTCTGTAAAATAAACCTAACAGCAGTCCATCCATACTTACAAATATAAAACTTTAAGGAAATTTTTAAACATTAGTGTTTTCATTTAATAAATGTACCTGTAATCTAGGATTTGAGTTGTTATTGTTGTTGTATTTATATTGAGATAAAACACTTGACATATTGCCAAGTTTGATTTGTTATATTCTGTAACTTAGAAAAAGTTTCTAAAGAGTGGGGGTTTCTTCTGGTTCATGTTGCTGCAATTGCTTGACTACTGTAGACTTCAATAAATGTTTCTGGAGTTTCACTACTATGGGATTATCCTCAAATCCTGGTAAATGTTTTCCAAACAAATTATTAGTTATAAAGGTACAACACCTTAGTAACAGAAATGAAATGTATGCTATGAATTTATTCTATTACTGAAGAAGAAAAATCTCAATTTGCAGTTTTTAGTTTTTATTCTTGTCTAATCCATGAACATTGCAGGTATGATATTTATACATTCTAGAAAAATATTACAAGAGATCTTAATTTTGTGTTCAGTACATTATATACATCAACTTAATAATTATTTAATTAAAAAATAATTCTATTTTCAATGTTCAAAGTCACTAGTTTTAATAGCTACTTACTATCCAAAGTCCATCATATTTCACTTCTTTATGGAAAATGCTGCATTCATTTGCCCACCAATCAATGCAATTTGGATTAGTGAAATCTGGGTATACTGTCAATCCTGGCCATACCTAGAAGAACAGATCACGCACATATATACATAAATTGAAGATAGATAAATAGATAGATAAGAATTCAAAATAATTGATTGGAGAATAATAATAATAAACATTAAAGTTATAATATTATACTTCTTTAGGTATATATGATCCATGTACCATCTATGTTTACAATAATCTCAGGACTATTTTAAAATGCATTTAGGGGAGAGTAAAGTAAAGAAAGAGGAAGAACATGTAGCATTTATGAAGGGAAAAATAGAAAACCATGAGAGGAGGCTGTTATGTTTTCTTCAACTAAATTTATTTCCTAATAGGTTAGGTTAAAAAACAAACATATAATATTTTCATTGTATGATACAAGAAAGTACATTGGTTAATATCCAAAGGTAACTGCTTCCAAAATTTCAAGTGAAAAACTCCTTGCATATTTATTTTTTAATTTAACAAATGCAAATATGAAAGATATTATGTGCTGGGCACTGTTTCAAGCATTTTTATAACTCTTAGCTCATTTATTCTTCACTAGAACTTCAGGAGATAAGTACTATTTTTATCATCACTTTACATATGAGGTAGATACTATAATCAAAACTATTTTACAGATGAGAGAAGTGATAAACAGGGAAGTTAAATAAGTTGTTCAAGGTCACACCACTAATAAGTGGGAGAGAAGGAATCCAAACCCAGGCAATCTCATACTGGAGTCTATGCTATTAAACACTACACATATTATGCCGCCTCTTTATGATTTATGCTTCTTCAAATTATTTTACTTACCTATTACTTAAAATAATGACATTAGTCAAGAGGAATTAAATTTCAGATAAATTGGGATAGATAGTAGTTTCATATCCCAATTATGCATATTGGCCACTTGATCTGCCCATACCCAACTGAGCAGATCTTAGCAAAATGTATTCTTTGACTTATTAATTGGCTTTATGGAAAGGATAATCAGTTTTGTTTCCTGATGGAGCTCATAACCATTAGAATAACTTTCAGCAGAAATTTTAACTTTGATAAGTGAGAAAAAAAGTGGTGGTTAGGGTATTCATCATTTTAAATAATGCCATAATAAACGTGTTTTTTATAAATTCATACTTTTTCTTGTTTTATTCCTTTTGCTAAATTACAGAAGTGGAATTACCAAGCCAATGTATATAGACATTATCATTTTTGATATGTCTTACAAACTTGTCTCCAAAAGAATATTTACCCTGGTTAAAAATTTTGCATTTGGGAGCTAGGTATCTGATTAACTTTGTGATATTAGGAAAGTTACTTCAACTCTCTGAAATTCACTTTTTCACCTGTACATAAAGAACTTTAATCATATCTTTCTTATTATTTTATTGTAAGGATTAAATTTAAACCATAAAACTTATTACACAGGATAATGTACTCCATTTATATATGCATTATTGTACATAAAATTAGCAGAACTTTGTAATAATCTAACTTATTTATCATATTTTGTTAGCTTTAATTTTAACTGTGTATAGCACTAAAAGTTATCTGTATTCTTAGAAAAACTGTTTTAGAGATACATGGACTATTTTTCCTGTCTGAAATTTCTCTACACAATTAAAATAGAAAATTCCAATTTGAAAGTGAATACACACACGTGTGCACGCACACACACACTCAAAAATGTTATTGTATACAGCATTAGGAATAGAGACAGTGGAAATGCAATGGCTCTGTGCGATGTCAGGGATAGTGGATGGGGGGAGGGAGGATCACACAGTGTGCAGGATATAAATGATAAACGTCTAAAAAAAAATCAAATCTATGCCTTTCTACTTTTTATATATTTGGTTTGAGGCATTGAAAGCTAAAGACCACCATTAAAATATTGATACCCTTCTTTAAGGATTGTAATATACTAAAATAAATTCTTAGTATTTTGAGAACATTTACTGAATATAAGTGTCATGCAAAGCTCTATACTGAGGTACTAAAAGGAAGTATGCAATAAGTAGACAGTATGTCTTCTAACCCATAATTGTTTATAAGCTAAAAAGTGTCCTTTCCAGTGCTGGAAAATTATAGCTGACCGGTACCCTGAAGGATGCACACTAATCAATTTGTCTACAGGAATTTCTTGTGAGCACTAAATTAAATGATGTTTCAAAACAGCTAGTGCAGTATGTCATACTCATAGGTGTTAAGCGCTACTCCATAAATGGCAGCTATTTACTTCACTTTTTTGTCTTCCTCTGACTATAACCTTGTCAGTCTATAGAGAAACTATTGTGCAACTATGAGGAACGCCGGTTCCCTCTTCTGCTGATAAATTCTTTTTTGCATTGAGAGAAATCTGAATTTTCTTGCTTAATTGATGTGCGTAATAAAATATTATAGAAGCAGGAAAAAAAACGTTATTGTAGCACAATAGACCATCTTATCAATACAACTTTAATAAGCACTATAATTTACCTCTCCAATGAGAGCTGTAGTTCCATCTGACTCATTTACCCACACATGTGGTACATTTCCCCTGGTATAGGTTTCATATGGTGCTCCATTGGCACGATTACTTATGGCAATTCCAGGGTCCTAATAATAGGAGAATTAGGAAAGATCACCAAGAGCAAAGATGCATTAGAAACCTAGGCCAAGATCATCCACATCCTTGTATTCCCAATTACTTTGTGCAAATGTAAAAGTTAAACAGTGAAAAAGGCTAAATAGAAAAGAAAAAAAAAAGATTCATTTGAAATATGGTGTTGGAGGAAAGATCTACCACCACCAGGCCTTCTAGAAAGATAAAACAGGTGGGTTCCAGAGCAAATTAAGCCTGAAACCACTGAAGGCAAAAATGACAGAACTGAAGCTGTCCTCCTACGGGCATAAAATAAGCCACAGGCGTGAGTCTATAGGAGCTGATCAGGATTGTTGAGTCCAGGACATTGTGAAATCCCTCATTCTTAAAGTCACCAGGAGTCAGAGTTTGACTGAATGGCATATAACTTACTTAATAGAAAGAAGAAAAAAAAAGGAAAACATAGAAAAGCTATTAACTTATAGAAGTATAAATAGTAAAATTGTATTAATATATAATCAGTCATTACCAGGATGATGACATATTTCTGTCCATGAGCATGCAAATCTTCAACAAATTCAGGGAGCCCTTTAAAGGTAACATTATCATAAGTAAAGTCTTTCTTGTCTTCCATATAGTCAATATCAGTGACCTGTGTATCCTAAAATTTAGCAGAATATATTTCAATAAGTAGTACTGAAATAACTCTAATAACTTCCACCTTTAAGTTCAATGAATTTGTATTATAAAGATAATGATTAAAAAAATAAACTTAGATTCCTCTTATTTCACTAAAGATGCAATGATACTATTTATAAAACTAGTTTTTCTAATTCTAAAGTACAAAAGCATTATATGAATACTGACATTTATTTCAATGATGATAATTATATATTATGACATATGACACTCATCGTATAGAAAACAAAATCCTACACATTATGTAAAATACATTAAATTTGTATTTATTGAAAAGTATATAAGCTCTAAAAATAATCTAAAAAAACTAAATGTGATTTTATTCAGTTAAACATGTATTCTGTCATAATGTAACTCATAATCAGTTCTCAAATTTTCATGTACATCTGGACATTCTGTATGGTTATTAAATGTACTTAATAAAAAGCAGCATAATTATATATATATATATATATATATATATATATATATATATGTGTATATATATATGTGTATATATATATGTATATGTATACACACATATATAATCCTGACGGTTTCCTACATTTATTATTATGTGACAATATTTAACTTGGTATACATTCCCACAAAAACTTTACCCCACTTACAAATGGTATGCCAGCATCCCGATTTCTTTTTACCACTTCTTTCACTACATCAAGTGTCTTGTAATTCCAGCGACTCAGTTGGAATCCAAGACTCCAGTATGCTGGCATTGCGGGTCGTCCAACAAGCTTGAAGTAAATGCACATTTAGTAAGTTTCAATACAGAACATTAAAAACTAATATTAATATGCTTCTTATTCTATCTCTACCATTCATTTCAGTTTAATTATATATTTCAAATAAATATTTAGAGTTTTATCATTCGAAAATGTGTCCTGTGTATTCTTTTAGAATTCTGTTATTAAACACTAAGTTTATGTTTTGTCACTCTTCTTTATTTTGTGCTGAAGAATTAGAAAGTTATCACTTAAGAAAGCAGCATTTGCAAAGAGATATTTTACTTAGCACAGAAAGTAAAAGAAGAGAATAAAAGAATAGCATCAAAGAGACACGAGAAAAAGGCAACTGTCCAAAAATACTTCCACTTCTGTAGCAACAAAATGAATGAACTGAATGACCATCATGCAAGAAAAAAGATATTTGAAAGTATACAATTTTGTAATAAAGTATATGTTCTACAAGGTTCCCACTCAGTTATTTTATAAGGTACTTATCTCATTCACACGTAGGCCTTGATCCTCTCCAAGGGGCCAAATGAAGCCCCTTCTCCTACTTCTCAGTGACCCAAGCAGGCTCAGTGTAGACCCGCAACACAATATCAGAGTCTCATCACAGCAGAGGGCACGATTTTGCATTTTGCACGTGGAAATATGTTTGAAACTGATTTTAACTTTTTTCACTAAAAACTGAGTATTATGTTCCATTAAGACAAATAATCTTATTTGGCATGATGGATATTCTTTGGTCTAGTCATATACCAAGGATGCCAAAATAATGTATACAAGTGGACACTTTGGTCGATGTTACTCAAGCAGTAGTTTGCTGTAAAGTCAAACATGACTTGTATTCATCTTTTGTTATCTGTATATATTGAGTACACAATTTAAATAGTGTTTCAATTTCTTAAAATTTATATACATTTTTGACACTGTGTGTGTGTGTGTATTCCATGTTTTTTCCATCATGTATGTTTAAAAACTACTATGGAATTTTTAAAAATACTCACATTGGGTTATTGTATTCTATTCAATTTAAGCATTAAATTTATTTTTAAAGCAGAGAACCATATGATTTCACTGATATGTGGTATATAAACCAAAAACACCAAAAGAACAAGACAAATAAATGAGAAACAAAAACTCATAGACACAGACAATAGTTTAGTGGTTACCAGAGGGTAAGGGGGGTGGAGGGTGGGAGATGAGGGTAAGGGGGATCAAATATATGGTGATGGAAGGAGAACTGACTCTAGGTGGTGAACACACAAAGGGATTTATAGATGATGTAATACAGAATTGTACACTGAAATCTATGTAATTTCACTAACAATTGTCACCCCAATAAATTTAAAAAAAATTATTTTTAAAAATAACATTAAATAAAACTTTCAAAAAAATCAGTGTTTTAAAACTCTATTTATAAATATTTTAATGGTATGTGAAATCCCTTTAAAGATTGGGACATATGATTGAAATTTCTTTGTAAGTGTATGTGTGTGTGGTGTTATAAATGAGATAAGTTGTAGTTCATGAAAGTTAATAAAATATTTATTATATATTATATTCATTTATATATTATTTATCTTACAATTCATATGTAGACATTTTCTTTAAACCTTTCTGGATATTCAAATTAATTATGTTTTAAATTTTAACACATTGAGATGACTAATAGGTCAGTTTATACAAAGAGGACAATTTATTTTTCTTCAAACAAGAAACAAAATTTCTTTTGCCTACCCTCTACATAATTTGAGCCTAATTTAAATGTAGCAGTGATTAATATTCTACACCAGTGCTATATTCTACACCACTGTTTTATGTTGTTGCTTAAATTCAAATTTCTGGTTCTACCCATAAAATTGTGTAAGCTAAATAAAGTATTACTATACTATATGAATGCTTTATTCACATGTCAGGTATGACTCAGACTCAACTATTATCAATCACAGCTTTTTCTCAGCATGTAACAGACAACTATCCCAACAAATATTTCACAAATACAATCTTAAATTTCTTCAAAAAATAAGTTGTCCTGTTTTGTTGTTATGATAGCAATACACTAAGTTTATATATAGGACAGCCTAGCAGTGGAGTTACAATTTCATATACAGACTGTAAATTTTGTGTTCTTTTCTGAAATTTACATTTATAAAAAGCAATTTGGGAATTGTGAGACATTGTAAATTATTCAATTGTGTACAACCCTAGCTACTCTCATTTTAGGCTTTTGGATCCTAATTAAAGACAGTTTTTTATAGTAATTACTTCTCCTTTGACATTATTTTAGGAAATGGGAATTACATGTCAAAATCCATATCAATAAAACAAGATTTTAAAAATAGGCATCACCTTAAATCTTATACCAAAAAAGAAATTATTTATTTTTCAATGATAGCACCAGGGATTATATATGCCAGCAGTTACAGGAGAACAATTATTCGGAAAAACTTTCTGAATCAGGCTCAATGTAAGCCCTGGATTCCTCTCCCCTCTAAGGTCCATCTTGTGTGCTCAGGTACACTAGCATGGTATTTAATAGGTGACTGGAAGTCGCTTAAATAGTAACACTCGGATGTTACACTTCAGACTGTGTTTCAAAATCTGCCCTTCTTCTCCTGAATGTCAGAGCAATTTCCCTGGTGTTTGTTTACCTACTATGCATTAGCAGTAAGTTTTGCTAGCCTTCCTCATAATCTGGCTGCCTCTAGGATTTTTATCATAGGGATATATGACATATACATCCATTGCCTGTCCTCAGTCTTGAAGATAAGATACTTTCTTACAAAGAAATCCAACTCCTGAATTCAACTGCCTAGAAGTAAGAAACAATTTTATATCAGAAATATAGATACTTAAATAAGCATAGGCTTCACTGTACAGAAAAAAATAAAAACCACTTAGTCATATCTTAAAAACGGTAAGGTTTAAAAATATATTTAGCTAGCAGGCCCCAGGTATCTTAAATAAAATCACTTAAATATGCGAACATATTAGAAGAAACAAAGTTATGGTAGAAGAGAATTTTATAAAATAGATCTACAAAATATATTTTATAAAATAGATTTGAAACACACCTCTTGATACTGTTGAACTACTTGTTCTGGTGTATCTCCTAAAAAGATGTAAAAGTCCAGAATGCCACCAGTAATTCTGTAAGTTACTACTGGAGTAGGCTGGATGAAAATTTCTACAAACGAAAATTGGGAAAGCATATGTATATTTAAAAAGATACATAGTGATAAAATAATCGCAGTATCTATTTAAAGTACTTTGTATTAACCACATAATTTTACATTGTTTTTAAATAATTATGAGGAAATAAGATACTAAATATGGGAAGAATACAAGAGAAGAATAAAATGACAATATATATGAGGTTTATGACAAGATATCCCAGATGTTTTTTTTTACGGATGTTGGCTATAGCTTTCCTGAAAATTGCATAGCATGGGACAGAGGATCAATCATTTCACAACAAAAGTATTTATTTCTAAAATTGCATTTTAATTAGTTTAATTAAAGAGTCTTTGAAAGATCATGCTATTACATGTTAATTTCTGAGAAAAAACATAAAATTTGATTTTTGTCTATGTAAAAATCTGATTTTTCTATATTACTTTCTAAAGTAATCTCTTTGATAACAACATAATATTATTGTTCTTGCTGGAATATTATTAACTCTGTGGCTTTTGGTTCTCACTGATTTTGAATAGGTATTGCACTCACATTAAAAAAACAAACAAACAAACAAACAAACAAAAAACCCCATAGATTCTACATTACTTGAATTATTACAAACTAAAAAAAAAAATATTCCTTCTTTCTATCCCCATATAGACCTTTCTTTTGTTTTCATTTGTAGTGGCAATCTAAATTATTTTAACAAACAAGGCTGTGGGAATGGGAATATTCATTTGCATGGATGTGTTTCAGTATTGCTCTGAAGGGAAAGAAAAGTGCCTGAATATCACAACATAGCCTACTCTCCCCAAAACAGAGCAATGATATGCAAAAATCCATTGTCTCACTAACTATACAATAAAACTTGCTTATAATAATTTCACATACTAAATCACTAACAATGATACACAATATCTATGATTGGAACAAAAATAGTAATTGTAACATTTGAAGATAAATCTTACTTAAATATATTATTAAATAAATTACTCTTACCCATTGCATTGCTGTTCATTAAGAAAACACCAAATGACTTTCCAGAAGTATCTTCAATGCACATGAAAAATGTTTGATGGCCATATAAATTATTATTATTCTATAAGGCAAACATTAGAAAATTAAATTTTTAAGTCTATTTAAAATAAAAATACTATATGTTTAAATTGTACTTTACAAATTCCAATTGTCTGTAATTTACCTCTTACATCTCTATACTAAATTTCTCATACAAAACAATGTAGCAAAAAACATCTAACATTTTAACTGTAATATAGTAAGATATAAAATCTATACATTATACTATTAATAGATTAGGTACTTGTGCTTATGTTTTATTATGATTAAATTGCTTTTAATAAACTATTCATAATAGGGTAATGGCATATTTAGCCACTCTGCTCCATGTATACCCAAGGCACTGCAGGGAAATCCCAGTGATGTCCACCCTCAGAACTTTTGCATATCATTTGTTGAGAGCTGATGAGTAGATGGAATGGTGTGACAAACTGGAAATACATTTATAAGGTAAAAGAAATAAAACTTCTTCCTGATTGGATATGGGGGTTCAAAGGAAAGAATGTGTGGAAAATATCTATGAAGTTCTCAGCCTGGTAAGAATTAGGTGTTTATTACAGATAGTGATGCTGTAATAAACAGCATCAAAGATTGGTAGAATTTATAAGTGGCTCTGTACCAAATGAGTTTTTTAAAAATCAATTCTGGGATGGCTGGTTAGCTCAGTTGGTTAGAGAGTGGTGCTGGTAGCACCAAGGTTGCTGATTTGATCCCCACATGGGCCACTGTGAACTGCGCCCTCCTTAAAATAAATAAATAAATAAATAAATAAATAAATAAATAAATAGAAAATCAACTCACTTATCCATTTTTGGGAATGAAATAGTTAGCATTGACATTTTTTAAATCACTAACATTTGAGTCAAAGCAATCATGAATTAATAAAAAGTAATTTTTTAAATGGTATGGTCTTTATCCTGAAGGAGCTCATATTCTAGAAGTATTGACAAATGCATACACAAATCACACTGTGATGACTTTCATGCTAAAATACGAATAAATGGTTAGAAAGTAAATACTAATTCTACATTGGAGAGTTCGAGAGTTCTTATGAGGTTAAACCTCAAATGAGTTCTCAGTGACATCGTCTAAGTGATAAAGAACTTCAGTGTTTAGCACTTACAAAGAGAACCAACCCCTTGTGCAAATATGTGAACTTATAGAAGATTATCACATGTTATGGAAGAGAAACAAATGTTCATAGATGCCTGATATGATGTCTCATAGATAGGCAGATACCATATCATACAAAGACATGTATGACATGGTAAGAGTTTTGAATTATTCTAATACAATGACTAGTTGTGGATAGGTTGAAGTACAAGAGTGGAAGAAAAGGAAATAAAATATAAAAATTAAACTCGAAAGAAATTATTCATTAACTGGTAATATCTACTGAAACATTCATAAAATCTGTTGGTCACTTACTGAGCTAATTTAGGACTTTGCTATCAATCCTCACCCCTACAGTAAATAAGCTTCTGGCTTAGGTATTACTGGAGGGTTTCAAATAGGCTAAAATTACCAACTGCTCCAATATAATGATTTTATTTATAACAAGAAATACAGTTCCTTACATCACCAGGAAGTTGATCCCGGGTAAAAATTGGCCATGTTTTCCAATATAAATCATGACGAAATCTCTTATGAATATGTTCCCCAAGACCATAAATATAATCACTGGGAAGTCTGGTTGAGATCTGTAAATACTGATCAGAGTACACCAGGGGACCGATACTGGTGTCAAACCTGTATCATGAAAGAAATAAATAAATGATCTAGCAATATGTAAAATATTCTATTACATAAGGGTCTATGCTGTCATCCAGAATAGCACATTTTAAATGCTAATCTTTAGCTGCGATCACTTCTTAGGAACACATGAATTACACCATAACAAGAACTTGTTAATTCCACCAACAAAATCTGCTTCATCATCACCAATATAATCCTTAACATGCACATTCTCTCCCTTAGTCTTCATCACAATTCTAAAACATAACTACTTTTATCAATCCCATTTCACAAATGACACAAATTGGGAAAATCAATTCATGTTTTCTAAGGTGACAAACTAGTAGACAGCAGAGCCAGATTTCAAACCCAGTTCTGCCTTGCTCCAGAGACAGGGTTTTAAAATACAGTATTATACTGGCTTCCACATCTCTAACATATGTACTAAAATTAAGTTCAAAATCATTTTTCCAAAAAGAAAAAGTTGATATGTTTCATGCATATCAAATATATGCATATATTATACTATGTGAAATGTTAAATGACATCTAATAGTTTTGTGATTTAACATAAAGTCAATTGCAAATTATGAAAATATATTTAAGAAAAATCATTGCTGAGGTTTGCTCTTGATAACTAATTAACCTCTCTTGGAGACGCAAGATAATTTATTTTGAAAATTACTAAATTTCTTTCCACAAATATTTCTTATAATACATTCATAATGAAAGCATTCAAGGCTATATTTAACTTAACATACACAAATAAGGAAAGTCCTTTAACATTACTTTGAAACTTATCTCCTCTCTGAATAATAACTATCTGATCCTACAAATTGATCCTACTGAACATGATAAATAATTGGGAAAGGACACAATAGGTGTTCTAGGTGCACAAAAATATAGGAAAGGCTAAAATTGTATCAGTGATGCTCTTCACCTTCAGCTTTCGTTGGCCCCGATGTCCATTATTTTCCTTAACATTCTTGCATCTTTCATCCACAGGAAATAAAACCCCTTTACCATTATAGCTTTACAAAGATGTCCACCTGCCCTCTTTGAGGGTGAAAGTTATTTTCTGAAAATGACTTAAAATTAAGATTCTTCTAATTCTATGATAATAGAATAAAATCAAATAGCTATTTAAACTTACATAAATGTAAAGTAAGATAATTACTTACAAAGTTATCTTACTGCTTTTTCTAATAACTTTGAGGCTAAATGGATTTTCTGTAACTTGCACATCATACAGTGTATCGGAAGCTGTGGGACCATTAAATTCTTTTACAAACTGATGAGGAACTTCATATCTTCTATTATTTGGATCAGTAATCTGCAAAGATTTAAACAAATTGGCATATACTTGATTCAAAACTGTTATTTAATTGTCCAATTCTGAATTAAGTATTAAATGCAAGTTCCTAATAGCAAGTAATACATTTAATAATTTTATAGATGAGCTAATAATCTAGTCATAAACTTAATTTTAATACGTTAAATAGCTGTGCACAGAATTAACTGTATAACTTGTTAAGAAATAAATAGAATTAGTTGGTTATACAGGACTGTATATAAAATATGTTTATTGACTGATGTAAAAAATAATGATAATATTACAAAATATTGATTCTTGAACACCAGGTTTTTGTGAATTTAATTATCCTTGTTGCTTTTCAGTGTTCACTGCCTCAGAAGTACCACACGAATTTTCAATTCTACTTTAATTAAAATCTCTTAATTCCTGTGAAATTGTCACTAAAAACATAATGTACAAAGAATACGGTGTTGTTTTCACTTCCACATCCAAAAGACCATACTAGTAAACTACTTGTAACAAAACCCCACAGAAATTAATTTCTTTAAAATCACGAGTATAAGTGATACTAATGAAAAGAACTGGTGAATGTCACATTTATACAGCACAATTAACACTTCTCAAATTAAATTTTAAACTAATCCTTAATCATAGTCTGTAGCTGAAATAATAAAAATTACTAAAGTTTATTGAGTGTTTATTCTTCTCATGATACTATATCAAATGTTTCATATTGAACTTATTATTCAATTCTCCTAAAATAACAGCCAGAGGAACTATTTCTTACATGTGAGTAAACAGGTTCAGAGAAGTCGAGTAACTAGTCGCTAGTCCTTTGCTTTGGAATAAGTATTTCTTGAAAAAGAAAATATCTAGGTAGGGTGAAGGGTGTGCTCATAAGGTGCCTTTTATTATTAAGTCTTTTATAGAAATCTCAAAACACAAACCTTGAACCGCAAACGATTGGGTGTCTGACTTTGAGTTGTGAGGAGAACAGTGTTAATGTCATTTCCAAATAGGGTAGGTGAAGGTATCCTGTTTAGTTTGGCTTCAAGTCCTTAAAGAAAGGGAAAAAAATTATATTAGTGATGTCTTTATTTATAAATATTAATAATTATTAAATATATTTCTTAATTTTATAATTTTATTGCCTTTATCATAAATAATGACCTTTTTAATTTGGAAGATACAATCATGAAAAAATAAGTCCTTAATATAAACAATCTGAATATTTTTGTATACATACTTTCCATTTGATTCTATTTAAGATATTTTTAAAAGAAAAATTTAACACATGATTCTTTTATTCTATTTAAATATATTATATTGGATCACCAAAACAGAACAATTCTCACCAGTATTTGTTACTGTAATTTTCTCAGCATTATAGCCATGGTTATCTACGAAGAAGCACCAAGGAATACCAGAGTTATTCCCTGGCCTCCAGCAGCAACCTCGCATTCTACAGATGGCCTGATAAAACATTTAAAAAGGAGTCATATGATTAATACTATTATCATATGTGTCAGTCTCTACTTTTTAAACATTCATTCATTCAAACATTTACTTGAATTTTTAAAAAAATTTTTCTTCATGTACATACTACGTTGAAATATTACTTATTTCTCTTGGGATAAATAGATATTTGATGGATTGAATTAATTATACCTTATCAAAGACTGATGCTCTGAGTTGTGATTTATCAAATTCACATACCAGTGCACATTATTGTAAGATCATGTATTTTAAAAATTCCTGCCCTCTGGTTAATTATAATCTATTCTGTTGTCATACAGTCAATGCAAAAGAACTGAATTATTTATGTGTACAAATTATGTATCAAGCTGCACATAAGGTTATAAAGAAGAATATATGGCCCTATGTAAAATGTTTAAAGTATTTATTTCCAGATAATTATTAGTTCAATATTTATTTAAGTTACTTAAACTAGTTTATGTGCCAGCTGTTCCAACCAGTTGCTGCCATTATATGCAATGAATGAAGCAAAATACTGAATTCTCAGTAATTTTAGGATCTATATGGAAAGATTGCGTGAAGTAGAAGACAAATTGTATACGGTTATATAAAAAGTTGAGCCATATTATGACGTTATGTGTTAACATGGGTGTAATTAAAAACCTACTTAATATTTACACTTAATACTGTGACTACTTCCTACTTTGAAAACCTATAGTTTTTATTTTAATGGCTATTTGCCTTGGAAAAAAGTGAAAACCTCCACTTTTAGTAGCTGATTTGTACATGTTAACTTCTCTCCTATTTAATATCAAATTAAAATGGCATCAGATACACATGCATGTGTACATTTGCACACACACACACAAACATATATTTTGCGAATGGAAATATAATTAAACCTGACCTTTTGGAATCTAAAGTATTTGTAACTTTTAGTCAGGTAATTTCATCTCTAATTATATAACTTATAGAAATACTCCCAGCAATACAAAGAGATAATTGTATAAAAATTGTCATTCACAATATTCTTTATATTTTTTAGTGTTGGTACAAAATGAAAGGTAGAATTAGACATAGATACACTGATTTGTAAAGGTGTAAAAGTGCTAAGTTTTAAAAACAAGAGATAAGCAAATTATAATCATACTTTGCTAAAATTATACATATATATATATACATATGTATGCATATATATATATATATATATATTTTTTTTTTTAGCAAGATATGATTATAATGTATAGTGTATACATATATATAGGTAGTAAAATGGAGTTACAGGAAATTCCTCCAAACATACTCTACTAATTTCCTACAGCTCTCATGACAGCTATGAACAGGATGGTTTGAGTCAACACAAATTTATTCCCTCACAGTTCTGCAATCTAGAAGTCCTAATTCAAGGTGTTAGCACAACTGTGCTCGCTCTGAGGCTCTAGTGAAGGTTTCTTCCTTGTCTTTTCCTAGTTTCTGATGGCTACTGGCAATCCTGAGCAGTCCTTGATTTGAACATACATTATTCCAATCTCTACCTCTATCTTCACATGGCCTTCTTCCCTGTGGTTCTCTGTGTGTCATCCCTCCTCTTGTAAGGATACCAGCTGTTGAATTTAGGGCCCACCCTAATCCAGTATGACCTCATTTAACTAATTACATATGCAAAGACCCTATTTCTAAGTAGTATCACATTTAAGACTCCAAGTAGACGTAAATTTCTGTAGGACACCATTCAAAACAAAACAAAACAAAACAAAACAAACAAACAAAAACAAACAAACAAATATATATATATATATACATACATATATATTTAATGTGTATCCCCATTGTTTATATTAATATATTAATAATTTTGGTTTATTTTAACTTTCTCTATTTCAACTTCTTGTCTCAAATTACCAAATCATGAAAAAAATAATTTTCAAAAATAAATCTGCATTACTTTATTTTTTTATAGATACTTCTTAATGCTATCATTTCAAATACTCAAATGAAGTAGAGAAATTCTCTCTCAAATGTTCTATATTGTCAAAGGTTATACTTTTTATTTTTTTTAAGAAGTCAATTTGAGAGGATAAAATTTTAGGAAGGTTTATAAAATTAACAAGAGCTTGTCAAGTATGGAAAATATTAATTTTTTAATTTCAATTGTACATAGATACAGAAAAGCAAGTTCAATATTTTTTATGTTTTATCTGTTTATACAGAACTATAATAAGAAGAAATGCAGACTACTTGATGGTTGCATCTTTAAAAATATGGACCTGAACTAATATTGAGCAACTATATTAATACAATTATTACAATATATATCTATTCATAAAAGAAAAAAATTAAAGACTTGATGCAGACCTGTGTTGGAAATTGTTCTGGAATGCAGTTTATTCTCTCATTGATAGGATCATTTAGCTCACTCGGACATTTTCCAGAACTAGGATACACAGTGGTTGTACGAGTAGTAGTCGGAGTTGTAGTAGAATCATTACTTTCTAGAAAAGAAAAAGATCAATGACATATAACATGGTACCAAATTATCTTTTTTTGTATTTTTCAAGTAATGAATACTTTACATTAAAATAATACATGAATATATATATATATATATATATATATATATATATATATATATATATATAAAATGAAACTAAAAATAAATTTGACATTAAAATAGAATGCACAAATTCAAATCCTAGTCCTCAAAAGGAAAAGTTTCAAATGATATTTAAAGATTGACTATGCAGAGCCCTGTTGACTTTCTTCAGAAAAACAAAATATATTCACAGAAAACCTTGAGGTATATTCCAAAGGAAACAAAATGTACATTCCCACCATACTTACAATTTGTGTTTATAGATGAAGAAAGAAGATGAAGAAACATGGATGGGAAAAGAATTAAAGGAGAACATAGAAGTGAAAAGAGCAAACAGGGAATCAAAGAAAAGTAAATCCCTACTGTATATAATAAAGAGTAACTCTCTAACAATCAGATATGGGTAAGATAAAATTGATTGCTTCACAATGTAGTGAGCTTTTGATTTCCTGAAAAAAGGTAAAACAAAAGACTAACACCTGTAGAAAACCCTAACTGTGGTAGTCAAGAGAGATTGATGAAAAAAAGAGAAAGTAGATTAGGTGAACCAGAGTAGTATGCATCGACTTTAAATTAGGACAGAATAATTTAGAAAAAAAAGATAACCACCACAAGCCTTGTTTCACTTCCCCGCCCCCTCCTTTTTTCTTATACAGCCTCTTTCCTTACCAAAAAAAAAAAAAAAAGAAAAGAAAAGAAAGAAAGAAAGAAAGAAAGAAAGAAAGAAAGAAAGAGAAAGAAACTTGAGCCTAAAACAAAGAGGTTATTCCCCCAAACCCACCCCACTGAACCGTCTCCCCTCATCCCACACCCCTCAGTTTTGCAAGTTTCTGAAGGCCAGAGCTAAAACTTAGGTCTTGCTACTAATTAGAAGAACCTCACTAGTAACAGTAAGTTTATTCCACCTTCCATTAACAACTTGATACTTTTGTCTCTTTTCTATTTCTCAAACAGCATAATGTGAGGAAGACAATTTTTGCCAAAGCACATAAATCCTTAATTACAAAGGCTCTTCATTGAAACCACTAGAATATTATGGATAAAAAATGTTTTGAGTAATTATGAAACTTACCCAAGATCTTTCTTCATATTTCATCTCATATAGATTACTTTTCCAAATCCATAACTATCATGGCATAAACTTTATATTAACTTCACTCTAATGTTTAAGTATTTTTTAACATTACTTACCATCAACAGCAGGTGTCCTAGTCGCTAAAACAGCAACTAGGGCAATAGCTATTATAGTAACTATAGAAAAGAGGACAATCAGGGTGATTTCTAATCCACTAAATTTCTTCCTTGCCATCTAAAGAAAGAAAGAAAAGGAATATATGGTTGCAATGTAAATATACATAGGGACAAAAAACCACCATCATTATCATAAAATTCATTCGTTTGTTTTTAACTAAGCACAACACAAGCAGAGCTGCAAACAGCTTATGCTAAGTGAAATAAGTCAGACAGAAAAAGTGGAGAACCATGACTTCCCTCATTGTAGGATATAAAACTGAAAGCAACAAAGAAAAACAAACAAACAAACAAAAAACTCATACACAAAGACAATAGTGGTTACCAAAGGGTAAGAGAGATGGGGGGAGGGGGAAGAGGAAAAAGGGGTCAAATATATGGTGATGGGAGGAGAACTGACTCTGGGTGGTGAACAGACAATGAAAAATATTATGGAATTGTATATGTGAAACCTATTTAATTTTATTAACGAGTATCACCCTAATAAATTTAATAAACAATTAAAATAAAGAAATAAATGTATAATATAAAATAATGTACATTGGAATAATGCAAACAACACATTCAATTTTAAATAAAAGGAGTGGATTCAGGATGTGCATTATTGTACTACGAAGATGGAAACATAAAGAAAATAAAAGATCTCCAAGCAGATGTGTCTTGCTCTCTCATTTTGGAGCATTTTTCAAGGCAAACAAACCTCACATTTGCACTATGTTCCTTAATTCTCACAAATGCCCATTATATAAAGGAGATGCTGTTATTCACATTTTACTCATTAGGAACTTTAAACTTAGAGAAAATAAGTAATTATTCTCAAAGTCAAACAATCCAGTTCTCCCTACTCTAACTATTGTCTCCCAATTTCCAACAGTTTTTTTTATAACAAAACTGTGGAATGATTATAAATATAAATATGTGTGAAAGGATGTAAATATAAATATGTTAAAGTGTAAATATAAAATATTGCAAAAAATGATGTGTATTATTTGTGTATATGCTGTATATACTTGGGAGTTATAGCTTTAAAAAAAAATTGAAACTATATGATCTTCAAGTTCCTTCCTCAAATAGCAAATAAAATATACCAAACTCTCATATCAAAAAATCTGTATTTATTTTAAGATAACATTATGCATTTGAGTTAGCATACAGAGGGTATCTAAATGTAGATTAGGAAGAGGTTTTTTCTAGTAACGGTCTTTAAACTTATTTGTTTAATGTAGTTTTGACCATACATCTCTCATCTTTTCTAGTCTTCAAGTTTTTATGGCTCTTCTGTGTTCTATGATTTTTATATAAATCTTAATTCACAGACATATACCCAGATAGGAATTTAGAATACCCATGGTAAATGCTTTAATACATTCCTGGTTTAAAAAATCAAAATAAATTTTGTCCTCTCACACTAGTCCCTCCTCCTGTAATTTTCTATCAGTTCAAATACTAAGTTGCCCCACTCTAAAAACTTATTTTCCCTCTTCCATATCTCCATTCCACATTCAATTATTCAATTAGTCCTGCTGAATTTACCTCCAAAATATTTCAGAATTATACCATCATCCTTTGCCCATAACTACAACTTCTTTGGATAACATGTCCTCTGAGCACATGCCATTTTATCTTCCTTCAATCCTTCCATATCTGCTCTTCCAGGTTAGTTCCAATTTACACCCATTTCCAATGTCATGGCCTTTGTGAGCCCATTCCTACTCTTAAATACAAAGTAAATGTATACTTTTTCCATTTTACCATGGCACAAAGCATATCTATTATAATTATTATGCATATGTTAATTTCCTCTGTTGGATTATTGTATTCTTAACAGCAAGAATTGTGAAAGTAGTTCAGAGCCTGACATTGAATAAGTACAAGCTTAATTTTTTTAATATACTTTATGAATTAATATTTAAAGATTTCAATTATGTAATTAACAAATATGTAAGCTATTTATTTCATAGGTAATCTTCAGAGAACCTAAATGTAAACTAAACTTTACAGGTGATATATGAATCTATTTAGAAAATGAAACTTGGTTGCTCAATGTTATATGAGAAACAGTTGCAATTAATATTTAACTTTACGTAAGTTTAAGTCTCAGTCAAAGTAATACCCTAGTTTGGCATCAAAAAGCCAATAAAAATGATTGTGTTTTTCTTTTGTTAAAGAAAATCTAAAAATGCATACTGTCATGAAGCAAACCCTCTTGTATCTAGGAAACAAGAACCAAATTAATGCACTAAAATTAACATACTCATGAGCACTCACAATCAATACTGAGATTGTTCATATGCTGTAGGTGGTGATTAATGTGATCATATCTTAAATCACAACAATTTTAAGAAAATATGTTTGGAAAAAGGATGTATTGATGTCCTTTCTCTGTATATTTATTTTCAAAATGAGTAAAACTTTATTAGATGGTAGTTTGTTGACTGATCTTTAAAAGATTTACTAGAAAATATTAAGTATTTTACAAATGCAGCATTCTACTCTGCCTATATATTTTTTCTTAGATAAAATATATTTAGTCATACCGCATTAGAGTATCTTCCAGTATTTCAAAAGAGTTTTATCCTATTTTATTTCATACAAAGCAATTAAACTAAATCTGCTATGACTCCACTTAAGTCTGACAAAAAGTAAAATGAAAAGCTGGACAAAAAAAAATATTCTCATATCTTTAAAAAAATTAGAAATAGTCTCTCCTGTTTTAGTACAAGGGGCTATATATTTAAAATAGCAAATGAAAATGTGATATCTTTGCTATTTTAAACAACTGCAAATACACAAGAATATTGCTAACATAAATTAAAGAAATACAAAATTACTAGGAAAATTAAAGTAACAAAGACATATTATCCATAAACTTACCTTATTTCATAGCCTGTTCTGTTTGCTATGTTGTACCAGAGCTGGGTGAGGCTGCCAAAGTAATGATAGTGGGAAACTGCTCAGGTATATAGTGAGCTACTCATAAAGTTTTACTGCCTTCTCAACCAGCCTATCACTACTTAAACTTATGCTCATATGCAATTATAAAAAGCCTTAACCCTGAAAATAGTTCGGGTCCATATTTCTCTCTGGGAAGCTAATTTAATTAATAATTATGCTTTCAAATAGTCTTTGATTTCTGTAAGCTATGAACTAGCCTAAGAACAGAAAAGTATTTATTTGTATTGTTTTTTCTCTTTTCAAAATTTTACTTCTTTCATTACTTAGGTGTTGTTTTTAAGAACAGTTTTATCTCATTGTATGAAATTTAAACTCTCACTGGACAGTAGAGAGCTGGAATTTGGAAAACATTTGCAGGACCTAACAAGAGACATTTCATAAAAAGCAATGCTTAATTAAAAGTCATCTCCTGTGAGGCATTATTAATCTTAAGGTCAAAGAACTTACCAAATCCATAAGAATACAGTGTAAAGTAGAGATATCTTGTTTCCCCGAAAATAAGACCTAGCTGGACAATCAGCTTTAATGCATGTTTTGGAGCAAAAATTAATATAAGACCCGGTCTTATATTATATTATGCTATATAAGACCCAGTCTTATATTATAGTAAAATAAGACCGGTTTTATATTAATTTTTGCTCCAAAAAGATGCATTAAAGTTGATTGTCTAGCTAGGTCTTATTTTCAGGGAAACACAGTATATGAATAATCCAGAAATAAAATCAACATTTTATTCATCTGTTTATTTATTATGTAAAGCACTAATGTATCAAAAGTATATTGTAAGCATTTACCATTTCATATAGCAAATTTATAGTATAAATTATGCTACTATTTTAAGCTAGTATAGTGTTTATGAGCAGAAGATTCAATGTAAAAGAGCTGGGTACAAATGCCAGCTGTACTACATATACCTGAAAAACCATAGGAAAATTTGTTAATTTATTTAAACCTACATTTCTTTATCTACAAAGTGGAAATAATAATACCTATCCAAAATGTCATTGTGAGAATTATATGAGATAACATCATTTATTATTACTGCAGATACGCTGTCATGAAAAGATGCAATGTGACTCTGAAACAATTAGTATCTAAGTTCTGTACATAATCTGGCTATTATCTTTTTAAAGGAATACATATTTTTTAAAATGTGTTCACACAGAGTAGAACAACTAGTTTTATAGGTGACCTGAATGAGTTTAAAAAGAAACAATGAAAAAAATGTATGCATGGATTACTCTAAGACTCA
Source organism: Rhinolophus sinicus (assembly GCF_057876585.1). Classification (NCBI taxonomy): domain Eukaryota; kingdom Metazoa; phylum Chordata; class Mammalia; order Chiroptera; family Rhinolophidae; genus Rhinolophus; species Rhinolophus sinicus. The sequence goes on from NC_142517.1 coordinate 33,047,139, forward strand.
GGGGAGATATAAAGAAGAACTTCCAGTATATAAAGAGCAGTGGAATGGTCGTCATGGGCAGAACTAGTCCCATGTAATAAAAATTATAAGTGATTTATTCTCTATTCACAGATCACATAGTTACACATGTGGAAAATCTCATTAAATCTACCCAAATCTAGAACCAAGATGTGAGTGTAGCAAGGTGACAGGATATAAGCTCAATATGCAATGTAAATCATGTACCTATATAATAATTGGAAACTGAAACTAATATATAGATAGATGATAGATAGATAGAGATAGATAGATATCTAGATAGATATATAGAGCTATATATCTATATATACTTATATAGAGATATATAGATATATAGATGTATACCTATATAGAGATATAGAGATATATAGCTCTATATATCTATCTAGATATCTATGTATAGAGAGAGATATACATCTGGCATACGAGGTCAGACAATTTCACAAACTCATCTTAGAAAAAGTGCTACACACCTCATTGCTGAATATCACTACGGTGATCTTCAAAGTACTCCCCTTGGGATGCTATGCACTGACATCAATGTCCACCCTTCAAAGCAGTTTTGGAACTCTTTTTATGGAATAGCCATCAGATCTGTCATCATATTACCCTTAATGTCCCGAATGTCATCAACATGTCTTCTTTTCAATATTTCCTTTATCTTTGGGTAAAGAAAGAAGTCATTGGGGGTCTCACTCATGATTTGCTATTTTATGGGAAAAGTTGTATTTGTCTTTGTAAAGTCTGCATTCTTGAGATGTGAACTGTGGAATTGGATGGGGAAAGGCTGATTCATTATAAATATAAGTTATCATAGAACCAATAACTTAATTTTCAAAACCTGTCATTTAATCATCACTGAAATAAATGGACAAAATAGATTGCTCCCTATTAAATTTCAATCATATGATATGTAAAAAAAAATTCATGTAATATAATCAGTGCTATAAATTTCACATAAAAAGGAACTAATACAAATGAATGACTGAGAATAATCTTTATAATTATCATTGTAAGTATTGTAAATATCATTGACATGACATTGTATATTATTGAAAATTATGTATAACTCTTGAAAACAGTCTTAAAATTTCCAGCTTGTTAATAATTTTCTGTACCCTGTTTCCATATTTTTATTCTAGCAAATTTATTGTAGGAAGAAAAAAACACTTTTGGAGTATGGAATATTTATTCACATATTGGAAATAGCCAATGAAAAAGTCTAACTATAAACTTTAAAGTAAACAGACCATGATTCCTCTGAAATGGCTACTGAATGTATACATTCCTGAAACAGAAGTTTCATAAATAACAGTAGAGAAAAATAAAGTGACTAAGGGTTGTTCTAAAATTAATCTGATCCCCTTAGTAAAATGTACCTACTTTTAATTAAATATTTACTAGAGATTTAAAGCTTTTTTTTTTTTTGATAAATAAGCTAAGAACACTAAAGCCAGCTTAGAAATTTGCTTTCTAAATTCCTCTGATGCAATTTCTATATTGTTAAGAATAATCAGTAAAAATTACATTGAATTCTGTGTTTAACAAGTTTCCAATTCTAATCCTGTAAGGATTTTAACAGTGGTAGTAAGTTCTCAATGAAACACAGACTAAACACCTCAGTTTCTTATTTTTTAACCTATGTAACCTAATTCACAAAATATTTATTAACTGGCAATTACTAAAAGTGAATTTTAAATCAATTTAAATATACATTATTAGAAGGTAATGAAATACTGCCTGTGAGTGAGTATCTCCAACATGTAATCTTTCTTGGGCGGCCGGATGGTTCAGTTGGTTAGAGCGCAAGCTCTCAACAACAGGGTTGCTGGTTCAATTCCCACATGGGATAGTGGGCTGTGCCCCCTGCAACTAAAGATTGAAAATAGTGACTGGACTTGGAGCTGAGCTGCGCCCTCCACAACTAGGTTGAAGGACAATGACTTGGAGCTGATGGGACCTTGAGAAACACACTGTTCCCCAATATTCCCCAATAAACTTTTTTTTAAAAAGTTGTAACCTTTCTAAATCTTCAATTAAGATTACATCAGATATTTTCCAATATTCATTTTAGTATTCATCCATATCAGAATTAGTTTCATCAAACATAAGTTTTTAGGAAGAAAATACAGGCTAAAGTCTCATTTAACTCATAAGTTTTCCAAGCCAATGAAGAACCAGTGAACTAGAAACTCTGCCCAGTTCTAACGCTCACATTCACTACCTTTTGAGTTTTTTAGGACCATTCTAATGCATTGATAAGTTGCCAATGCCACCTCTGCATTAAGGAGGATAAACAGATGAATGGTACTCCCATTTCTACAATCAATGACTCATAAAGTATGTGAGACCTTACACTGGTGCAAAAGTTTGAATTTATTAAACTCTTTATGACTCAGTTCGAAAATTGTCCAATTAAATGAGAATGCAGGCCATAATCATACTATTTTAGGTTCTTAGCAAACTTCCCTGATGTTTTCAGAGTACACAAAACAAAACGTTACAATACTAATACTGCAATTATTTCCCTCAGAATGTTGGAGAATCTATAGCTACAATAACTAGTATCTGGGGTTAATTTTACATTTGGACTACACTACTTGAATTATATTAAAAAGAAGTGCTAATCCAGGAAAAATCCGTGTGTTCCATGTCACCTATAATGCACATATCTCATTAACAGCTCTGCTGTTCCCAGCTACCCAGGGAAAACACCTCAGGAAAATTATATTCTCGGGCTCTGGCTAGCCATTAGGTTGCCAGCATAAAACTAAAAACTTGTAGCAAGACACGTTTTGCAGGGAATAATACATCAGCTTTTTCCACAAACACTACGTTCATTGTTAAAAACTTTCACTTTTTGTAAATTTTAACATTTTGGTTCTCAAAACATAGTTTGTTTTACTTACACTTCAAAATGTAGAGATTCTGACTTCCACCTAGAATATAGAAATCTGAAAACATTGTAATGCTACCAATTTTATAACAGAAAAGTTGGATCTTCAAAAACACAACTTTTTCTTGAACTTATCAGCAGTTGATGGGTTATAGGTAAATCTGTTAACTTGAAATCTAAGTTAAATTAGAAGACTGCAAAGACACATAGGACACGAACATTTGCTTATATGGATTATTTGAACACTGACATTATACAAGCCAATAAGAATTCTGCTAAAATTTGTCATGAGTTGCTAAAGGTTGAGTGTGGGCTATCATAGGTGTAACTCTGGGAGCCAGAAGCAAAGGGGATTTGCATCTACTCATAAACTCTTCTTATGTGTAGAACTGGGGACTAGATGGGGAGTCTTGAGAAATCCTCCCTGGTGAGGCAGTCTTAGTGGAAGGAGATTGCTGGCACTGCAAGAAAGGCACAGTATTGCCACCTGCTCTCTTTACTCCCCCACAGAGCAAAGGTCTTCAGACCTTGGGAAAAGGCAATAAACTGAGGAGTTTTGGGGACATAGATGCAGACCTACTGAAGTTGAGGGATGGGGAAGGAATATGTCTTGGATCCATACCATTGGAACTGTCTCCCTACAGCTGGGTATGGGGCAAAATCACTGAGAAGGCCAGGCCTTGAGACCTAGGGATAGAGCACCTGTCTAAAGCAGAGGCTAAATCATAGCAACAAAAAACATTCACTGCCACCAAACTAGCTAAAGAGCATTGAGGAATAGGAAACAGAGGTTAACAGGGGTTCAAAAGCATGGAGACCTCCAAAACAAAGGAAAAGACAAAACCTGATTCTAAGGGTGGAGCAGGCACTGAGAAAAACACACTCTGTAATCGTATGCTTCTTGTCTCTTCTTTTTACTTGAGGACTCTTCAAAGGTAAAATAACTCCAGAGAAATCTGAAACTTGTGGTACAATTAAGGTAACCATAGCAACAACAAAATCCAAATTCAGTTTAGCTCCTGATTTGATCAACATAACATTCCACAATAAAGGATTAGCAGGAGCAAAATGTACCCATTTCAGGCTTATATATTATTTATCTTAGTTTCTACTAACCAACAAAATATATCCAAGCTAACTTTTAGTATTGAACATAAATTTTTAAAATTTACTTTTCAATTACAGTTGACATAGAATACATTAGTTTCAGGTGTACAATATAGTGATTAGACATTTATGTGCCTTAAAAAGTGATCATCCCTGTAAGTCTAGGTGGATGACACCATGCATAGTTATTACATTTAATTGTCCAAAAATATTTAATAGTGTACATCCATTAGATCATGTATGGTGTATGACACTTCTCTATTTACTATTTAATAAATGTATTGTTAATAATGTATTTACTGATTAAAATGTTATATCGAAGCCAAATTTCAGTGATGTAATTGGAGATAGGTACATTCTATGAAATTTGGATACCAGAAAGTATTCCATAGGAAATATCTTAGCCCATGCTTATATATGTTGAAGGAATTAAAATTCCACATAAATAATTTTTAATCAAAACAATGAGAGAAACAGTGAATATTTATCAATTAATAAAAGAAAAATAAAACAATATTATTAATGAGGTACCTGCTGGTAAAACAAAAACTTTAAAGAATATGAATCAAATATAAAGATTTGATTTTAACAAAGTCCTATTAGCGATCCCTACTAACTTATGCCTAAAATATATTTTTTAAATATACTAAGGAAGAGGAAAAATATTTCCAATAAATAGAAAAAACTTAACCTGAACAATTATCAGGATTCAGGCTGTATAAGGCCAATACTGTTTTGAGGAACAAAACTTATCTAACAGTATCAAGGTAAAATATTTTGACAATCCATCATAAAAATGGAACTTTTAACCCATAATTTTTGTGTACTTCTTTACCTCTCAAATTTGCTATCTTGATCTGAACTTTTTTACTATGTTCTTTATTAACCAACATATGCATCCTCTTTATTGAATATCGTTATGGTTGTCTTTAGTTTTTATACTGGCAAATTTATATTACAGGATACAAAATATAAAGATGCCTTCGCAGAATTCAGAGAGAAGAGATAAAAATATAGAACAAATGAGAGAGTAGATTTTAAATAAAAACAGCAGAGATTTGAAGAGTTACATCCATCGATCAAGATGGCAGAGTAAGTAAATGTTGTGCTTATCTTCTTTCATGAGCACATCAAAATTACATCTAAACTATAAAACAATAATCATTGGAAATCACCTGAAATTTTACTGACAAAACCCTACAATTCAGGACATACAAAAGAAGCCACCTTGAGACTGGTAGGAGGGGCAGAGATGCAGAACAGGGTGGGCCCACACCCACATGTGACCATTAAAAATTGGGAGGGATAGCTCAGCTGTGAAGGTTCCCTCCACCCCAAGAGGCAAGGGGTCCCAGCCCCTCCCTAGCCCACAGCTCCAGTGCGGAGAAGAAAAGTCCCCATAACTTCTGGTTGTGAAAACTAGCAGAGACTGTGGCTGTGTGACACAGAGGGCGACTGGCATCCCAGGAGCACCTTTTAAAAGGACTGCACATGGACTTACCCACCGAAGGAATCAGTGGCTCTGAGTTCCAGTACCAGGGCAGCAGCTGGAGAGGCAGCAGGGACATACCAAGGGGCAACTCAGTTGTCTGGCTTCAGGACAGGGACTGCAGGGCCAACTTTCTCCTGGATGGAGGATTTGGCGGAAGCCATTGTTTCTTTGTTGAGCCATCCCCCTTCCCTGTGTGCAGATGAAGACGGTTGCCATATCTGAGTCTCCATCAAGATACCTAACACTATTTCTTTGTCATGCCCTAGTGATTCTGAGACCCCACCCCCCTCAACTTTAAGACACCCAAGCCACTTCCAGTGGCTTTTCTGTACAAACCGCCTATCTTGGCTCATGCTGCACACTTTCTTAGAGTCTCTCAAAGGTTCATGAAAGCCAGACAAGCAGCATCTGAATTGAACATGCCATGTACCTCTGGCTAAGCAGCCCTAAGCCAGCATTAGTGGCACCAGGCCTGGTATGTGATTTGGACTCTCAAAGTACCTCAAAGCACAGCACCAGTGGCAACCATCTGCAGATTGCTTTGTGTCTCCTGCCAGGTGGCCCCAAGTGGCGCATGCACTACAGCTGAATTTGACTTGCAGTAGGTCCTTTCCCAGGTGGCCCTGGGGCTGGCACACCCAGCTACAAAACAAGCTGGAGCATCACCTAGCCACCTCCATGGATGATACACCCAAGGGGAAGATTGGGCAGTCACCAGAGTTCTGCTGAGGCAGATCCTGCTCTGTAGGGTCAGCCCCTGAACCACAACTTCTCCACTGTAGTCACGGCCAGTCCTCACAACCAATCAGCCGGAGGGTCAGTCCCTCCACTTGACATGCAAATAGCAATCTAGACTCAACTACAGGAGGAGGGCACACACACCCACATAAGAGACACACCTGGAGTGCACATCCCCATAGCAAACCTTATAAGGCCACTCTTCTAGGACTAGGAGACATAGAAGCCCTACCCAATACATAGAAACAAACACAGGGAGGCAGCCAAAATGGGGAGACAGAGAAACATGTCCCAAATAAAAGAATATAACAAAGCTCCAGAAAAAGAACTAAACAAAATTGAGACAAGCAATCTACCAGACACAGGGATAACTTCAACACAGAGATGGGAAACATAAAAATGTAGATAGAAAATATAAAAAAGGACCAGTCAGAAATAAAGAATATAAAACTGAAATTAAGACTACATTAGAGGGAATGAACAGCAGATTAAATGAAGCAGAGGATCAAATCAACAATTTAGAAGATAAGGTAGCAGGAAACACCCAAACAGGACAGAAAAATGAAAAAAGAATCGAAAAATATGAGGAGAGTTTAAGGGGCTTCTGGGACAACATTAAGCATACCAACATTTGCATCACAGGGGTACAAGTAGAAGAGAGAGAGCAAGGAATTGAGACTCTATTTGAAGAAACAATGATGGAAAACTTCCTTAATCTGATGAAGGAAATAGATATATACAAGACCAGGAAGCAAAGAGAGTCTCAAACAAGATGAACCTCAAGAGGCCCATACCAAGACATATCATAATTAAAATGCCAAAGGTTAAAGACAGAGAGAATCTTAAAAATAGCAAGAGAAAATTTACTGTGTTTCCCCAAAAATAAGACCTAGCTGAACAATCAGCTCTAATGCTTCTTTTGGAGTAAAAATTAATATAAGACCCAGTCTTATTTTACCATAATATAAGACTGGGTCTTTAATATAATATAATATAATATAATATAATATAATATAATATAATATAATATAATATAATATAATATCATGTCATGTAATACAATTTAATGTAATATCAATCTTATATAGGACTGGATCTTATATTAATTTTTGCTCCAAAAGATTCATTAAAGCTGATTGTCTGGCTAGGTCTTATTTTTGGGGAAACAGGGTAGTTAGCTACCAGAGAGCTCCCATACAATCGTCAGCTGTCTTCTCAACAGAAACTTTGCAGGCCAGAAGGGATTGGCAAGAAATATCCACAGTGATGAAAAGTAAGGACTTACAACCAAGATTACTCTAGCCAGCAAAACTATCATTTCGAATTGAAGGGCAGATAAAGAGCTTCCCTAACATATAACCATATAACACAAAAAGTTCTGTGTGTGAGTTTGTGTGTGTGTTAAAAAATGAATGCAAGTACTCTAAAAATTTCCATTATCCTTTTCTTATATAGCATTTTTCATGTCTTTTAAAACATATATTTTGGGAGAATATGAAAAAAAGATGCTGGAAAACAAATTCATTAGAATGTATATATTCAGTGTGTGAGATGAAAAAGATGCTTGAGGCATTACATTGAGTCAAGTATCTTCAGTATGAGAAAACTAAAATTGAAAATTTGGGTTAAATTAGAAAATAGTCAAAGAGTCAAAGATATTAATAGCCATGATAAAACTGGGGCAGGAGGTGGGGGAGGGAGTGATTAGTCCCTGATCTTAAAATTATTTGCGAAACATAAAACAATAATTAAATCATGAATTAAAAATCTGATTGCATCTATCATCATATTATTCACATCTCAAAGACACAACTTGTCCTAATTAGCAAGCACTGGACATAATATGACTGTCCCTAATTATAATTGACTGCTAAATGAAAATTTTAAGAAAATGGAATAATTTGCATTCACTATAACTTTATAAAATTTGGCAATACAAAATAAGAAATTTATTTTCAGTTGATTCAGAGTCATGGAAAGCAATGCATTCTCTTTAATTAAAATTTACCTTGAACATTTTAAGAAAGTGCATATTACTACAAAATCAGGATACTTTCCTGTTGTTTAAAATTTCCTATACGAAAACCAGGTAGTTTTTTTGTGTGTTTTTTTTTTTTGGGGGGTAGGGAGATCTTCTGTTAGAATTTAAAAAGCTGTACCTAACTGATCTATAAATAAAATGTTTCTTTGTGCCAGTATATTCTTTAAAATATAATTAGATTTGCACCTTGTTTTTCTAGACAGGGTTTTAAGGAGGTAGAATTTTCACTATCTGAAAGTGGATTCTTCATATTTTTCATGATTGTCAAGACAATATTGAGCTAAATCTTAAGAGACAGAAAAAAAAATGTACTAACTTTCAAAATTACTTTCAAGCTCAGTTCTTTCTCAATATCCTATCCCTCAGAGAATGCCTCCTTTAATTGTCATCTCTATACTGAAAACTACTAAATTTGTTTTTCTAGCTTATCTTCTCACTGAAACTGTAGCATGCCTAATTTTTCACTGTATATGTGAATTCACTGTATAGGTATATTCATCTTCACATATTCATCTTCACAGCTAAATTGCAATATACCTAACATTTTACTGTTCATCTTTACTTGAATGAAATTTCATACTTCAAAATTAACAATTGTGAATTCAAATTCAACATTTTTCCTGTCAAATTTCTCCTAAAATAATCCAAGATCTTTTAGAACCACTATTTCTACAGGAACCATCCTCAAAAATCTACCCACTGCCTTCCATGCTTCAGTTCTTGCATGGAGAGTTTTGATTATCTAAGTTCTTAAGGGTTTTTCTGTTGTCAGAATTTCTATAACCTTTTAAAAATACATTTAAGATTTGGTAAATCTTTCTTTGTTCCCTAATGCTTTCAAGTGTGTAGGACTTAGCCTGGAATATTATGTATCAAACAACTTATCTAGGTAATCTTCAATCCTTACCATACCCTGCTAAGTAGAATTTATAACTCCCATTTACAGATGGTTATGCTGAGACGGAGAGTAATGTGTACCTCAAAATCAAACAGTAAGATTTTGGTTCAATTCTACTCATATTTATAATTTTTAAAACTTTCTACAACATACATTTTCTCCTTTCATATCAAGGAACGTTCTGTTTTTCTTTAAATTCTACTCTGAAGACAGATCAGATACTTCATAAATAACTGTTGGTTGACTGGTAAGTTAACGAAAATGGTCTTGCAAAAACGAAACCATTCTATTTAATGATACCTAAACACCAGCTTGCAGGGATAATAACATCATTGTGCATACATGAGTTTATCCTGGGTAATTTATACGCACAATTAAAACCCACTGAATCACAGATTATATACACAGAGTAATAAAATCTGAAATCAAAAGACAGATTGCCAAATGTCAACATGTAAAATGAATATAAGACAAAATATTGGAGAGGGTGTTCAAAAAGGACATCTTTGATAAATGTCAAGTTGCGTATAATGTCTCTTGTATAATACCATTATTTAATTTTGTCATTTTAGCAAAGTATCAAGCTCAGGAAACACTGAAGATCATTCAACATAGTCTCTTTTGCCTTAAATAGAGATTGGCTAAACGAAAATGATAGTAACAATATCACAAAACCCTTCCTATTGAAGGGAAGGCCCCAAGACATGGGAAATAAGGACCATCCCTCAGGATAAAAGGGAACAGGATGTCTCTTTCCTTGTTCTTAGCAGCTACATGAACTACCAGAGATGATTCACAAGAAAGCAGCAGAGTTGTCTAACAGCGCTGACAGCAAACTAAGCAAATCATTCCTAGGCTTTATCATGTTGTGTCCTAGAAATGCCGAGCATCCTTTGATTTTCCACTCATTTTCTGAATTTTCCATTGATACTGAGAGCCAGTCTTGCATGTGATTAAAGAGTCATACAAAAATTAGGCTAAGAATCTAAGTAAGCATCCATATATCCTGATTATGAAAATAAAATGCTACTAGAATATCTCCTCAAAATATCAGACAAGAAAAATTATTGAACCCATATGATGATAAACAAGATTCACTCCAATTCTCAAAGTGTCTTTAGAAGAATTAATAGAAAATGTTACATGATAATCAGCATTTATTATATATCGACTTATATTTATAATATTTTCAATTGGTAATCTATATAAGGAACCAATCCTTTACTCAACATTTAATTAAACAGGACAATCTCTTCTCAGGATATTTCCAGTGATTGTCTCCAGTTGTCTAAGACACTTCAGTTACTATAAACTCACTTAGAGATGATTAAGCCACAATGGAGATAAGTCACCTTGAAAGGTTTTGGCTTTTAATCGGAAGCTCAGAACAACATCAGTAAATACAAATATCCCTCTGTTGAGAGGAGGCTCAAATATAATTAACACTATACTTCAGTATCAAGGTATCAGGAATTTGGAAAGACTACAGTTCCATATAGTTTATTGCACACCATTGTCATGTTTCTTCAGTGTGCCTCTCAATCCCCCCTTACTTCTTTCCACCTAAGAGTGCAACCCAACGTGTTCAGTGTTTTTTCTTTAATTTCTGAAAGAAAACTTATTTTATTCAGACTCAGAATATATATATAGCAATTTACAAGTTTGTCTCTCAAGCTAGACTACAACTTCATTTGAGAATGAGAACTGTATACTAATGTGGTTTAATTACCTGTATTTCTAAAGTGTCTCGTATGTTAGAAGCACTCAAAGGAAGGGTGCTGAAGTCATGCAACTTTAAAACTGAATGTATTGATAAAAGATATATTTCTTAACACTCAAAATTAACCTTAAATTGAAAAAAATGCATTTACTAAAAATGTAAAGGGACTTTATCACAGAACAAGTGACACTTCGATATAATGATCACTTTACTTGTTTGCATCCTAATCAGAATCTAATTGCTTGTTTAATTTCTAATCAATTAGAATCTCTATGTGAGCACAAGCCAGTGTATCCACCTTACTCTTTGTGGTACTCCTCAGTAACATAACAAATCACATAAACATTTTACATTAATGATTGAGTCAATCATTCAATAGGGCAATCTTATTTTTAATGAAGTGCTATCTTTAATATATTTAATGTGAAATTTCCTTTAGATATACAGGAAAATAAAATGTAAAATCAAAAGGTGTTTTGTAAATGCTTTTTTTAAAGTTATGTTTATCCAACAACTTAAGAAAACAATCTCTTCATCCTGTTTTATTGATATGCGAATGTTATTTTAAGGGGATTGGAAATCCAAGGTATATAATAGAAGAATTATTTATGATTTGTTATTTTACTCGATTTTAAACTATTATTTAAGAGTTCTCTGTTACATTTCTAAATATTACAAAAAAATATATGTTTCAGTCTTGCTAAACAATACAAAATAAAGTGGGGAAAAAAGAAAAAAAAGAGGGAGAAAAGAAAAAGAAAAAGAAAAGAAAAAACAAACCCATTATCACATTTAAATGGGTCTTTCCTATCTATCGAAATTATGTTCACAACAAATTATTTCAGCTAATAAATCTTCAAATAACTAACTCAAACTTCCCTTAAAAGCCTAAAGGAGTAATATTCTGTGTCTTTGAAACATGAAGCCCTGTATTGCCCTCAAATTGCAAGACAACTAATTCACTGAAATTATATTTAAACACCTATACTTTCTTCTGAAAATACTATTATTTACATGAAAAGTAAGCATCTGATTTTAATCAAATACAACTGTTTCATCTCATTTACAGAAAAAATGAGAAGTAATGAACTTTTATGCCATTAAGTTGTTAATTTTATTTAGCATGCTCCAGTATATTATATTATATTATATTATATTATATTATATTATATTATATTATATTATATTATATATTATACTATATTATATTATATATTATACCCGATCTTATATTATATTTTATAAGATCCGGTCTCATATTATAGTAAAATAAGACCGGGTCTTATATTAATTTTTGCTCTAAAAGACGCATTAGAGCTGATTGCCCGGCTAGGTCTTATTTTCAGCGAAACACGGTATAGAGAGAAGAGGCCCAAAGACTTAGAACTGGGGACCTTAAAAATTAAGAGGTCATTGGGAAGAGGAGCCATCAAATAAAACTAAGAAGAAATGACGAGTGACTTAGGGAAAAATAAAAGACTGAGATGTCCTCAAAGCCAAGTGAAGAAAGTATATTATGATGTAAAGACTAATCAACTGTCAAATGCTGCTGATGGGTCAAAGATGACGCAGACCAAGAAATGATCACTGGCTTTAGAAATGTGTGTGTGTGTTATACGTGAATCAAGAGCAGGTTTATTGGAGTGCTGTTGATTAACGTCTGATTTTACTAGAGAGAAAATAGTGAAATAGATGAGGATACAATGTTAAATTGTGTTTCAGTTGTGTCCTCATCGGTTTTCTTTCACTATTTAATGAAAATCTTAATACATGTATCAATGCTTTATTTAGCAGGAATTTTTTGGTGAAGAAGGTATACAAGTAAAGAAAATTTCAGGTAATTGAAGTTTACTTTTGAAATTGTAATTCATTTGGATAAATTATTTAAAAATGAACATTTCTTATCCTGTTCCTTTGTTAATCTTTTACATGGTATATGAAGATAATATTATTTATGATATAGTTACCATTTAGATTATAAATTATGTGGGGCCATAAAAATTTATTTTTCTTTCATTGCTACTAAAATCATTCTATTTGGGCTTAATAGTATGTCTGCCTTTTATATTCAACTCATTTATCTAATTTATGTGTTTGATTTATTATTGCATGAGAAATTAGATATCGATTAGATGAGCACATAACTTAAAATATCTCTCGCTCCAAATAAACTTCTTTAGCTGTCTTCCAAAAATATGAAATAAAAACTTCAGTGTGTCATAACAGAACACTTCTTGGTTCTAGGTTTCCTTAAGTGATAAGCCTGCTAGATGAAGGTATTATTTTCCTATTCTGCTTATACAATCACTTGCCAAGTCACTCTGGAATAATACAGTGTGAAAAAATTAAAAAGATAAGTAGTCTTACATAAAGTCTAATTCACATTCAAACAAATTGAAATTATTTTAAATATGAAAAAGTAGACTAATGTTTGACTCTATCTGCCATACTATGTTCATATACCCTTTTATTTAATTATCACAAAATTATATTAAAGGAGGTTTTACTATCTTTGTGTTATATACAAATAAACTGTCTTAGGGAGGGGTTTATATTACTTTCCTAAGATGACATGGCTATAACTTGAAGTTATGTAATTTAAAAAACTTAGGAAAGAAATGAGTAGTAGTGTCCATAAAAATATCTGTAAGGTCAAGTGAAAAGGAGAATACAAATCAAATCGCTCAAACTTTCTTAGAAACATAAGCTTATTCAATGAATTGGAAGAAAGAAAAGCAACCAAGAAAGAGTAGACCACAACTGTTTTCATAATATCTCTGAATTTTCCCTGACTTTGAATTAAAAAAAAAAAAAAAAACATGTTTTAAATAGAGACATTTATAAAAGAGGAAATAAGTGATCTTTGGCCAAAGATAAAGGACAAGAAATATAGGAAAGACAGAAAGGAAGGGAGGGAGGGAGGGAGGGAGGGAGGGAGGGAAAAAGAGAGAAAGAAAGAAAGAAAAGAAAGAAAGAAAGAAAGAAAGAAAGAAAGAAAGAAAGAAAGAAAGAAAGAAAGAAAGAAAGAAAGAAAGAAAGAAAATATGAAAGGTGCCTTTGATACTGATTCCAGAGGATTATTTAAGAATTTCATCCTAGTAGACATTCAATAAATATCTGTTAAATGAGAGCAAATGATTAATTAATCAGCAGGATAGTCAGTGCTTTCTTCAAGTCACAACATTTCAAGAATAGTGTGTTTCATCTGCTTGTTTTACCATGTGTTTCTTTAAAAACCAGCATAAACATCACTCTACCTCACACCCACAGCGATTGACAAGCTTGTCCAGTACATTAAATGTTGGTCTGGGAGACAGATCTCGCTGAATTACTGAATACTTATATTTGAGACTGAACAAGTCATTTTACATTTTTCACCTATAAAATAAATTCCATTTTAAATAAAGTTCTGTCATTCTGTGAGATTTATTTTTTTCCATCTCAAACCTTATTTTTCAACCATTTGTTTCCTTGCTTCCAGAATAAAATATTGGATCTAAAATTAGAAAGAAAAATTATTTGTGTGCAATCTGTATTTGCATACATTTCTTGAATAGCTGTAAAAATAATGTTTTGGGATCCACCTGCCTAAGGCAGATAAAATAACTTCAGATACTTGAACTCCTCTTTCCTCCCCTTTCTAGATCCTCCTTTCTATATCTCTGCCCTTTAAAAGGATGCAAATATCCCTCTGGCTCACTAATCCTTTTCCTTTTCCTCAGTTCTATCACCCTACTGATAGATAATATGTCTATTAATAATTATGTCAAGTTTTGCAGTCAGGATGATTGAGGAGTACAGGAGGGAACACACATTGAATACGATGATTATAACTATTTGAGTACTTTATGGATTAAAAGGCCACAGATGTGGGTTAGACATGACTGAGGTAATAACAAAAATAAGGATTGTACATGCATATCATGTCTAGTAGACATCAACAGATCAATATGCTGCTGGAAACAAAATGATGAGAGACTTTTAATCATACAGAACTATCTTTTGTACCTAAAGTTTAACTCGAGAAGTCAAGATTGGAAGCCAATTATGCAGAATAAATACGATATTCATTTATTTAAATCACCATTTTCTTGGTTTCAAAGTTAGTCTCAGGACACAAAAGAATACAAGAAAGGAAGCAAAAATAAAGGTGGTTATAGGGAGGGTAAATTTAAATTATCTCTCTTTCTATATTTGTTTTGTGATAAATAATATAAATTTATTTTCTACATTAAGCAAGAAATAAGAGTTTGTAATTAAATTAAATTCATTTTGAGTATTTGTTAGTCACTTTGAGTAATAAAAGTTGGAGGTTCATGCTATTTTTTAGGGAAGATTTGTTCTATTATTGCCACAACATCAACACTCAAGTTAATGCTAAGAAGTCCAAGTGAATTGTATTTGAAATGGCAGGAGCCTACATTTTCTCTTTGAAGACCACTAATAGCAAAATTATTTTAAGTAAAAGAGTCAAAATAAGATAAATCTGTGAAGGCAAATGACTAAAAGTCATGTAACAGACATAATAGCATTCAAAACATAAAGAAAAACGATCAGAAATCAAGTTACTTAACCACTGAAAATACACAATGTTATATAACTGTTGCTTTTTATTATAAAAAATAATATAGCGATAGAAAATCAATTATTTTAAATATTTTGGATATTTAAGATCAAATTATAAAGTTGGATTTTCTTAAGGAAAAAGGATACTACATTTAAAAACTAATTTCCACAGATACGACGCCACGGAATAAAATACCTTAAAATTATAATAATATATTGGGAGAGTTATACAGCAAATTGCTGAAGTAAATTAAAACATTTAGCATTATGAAGTGAAAATAATTCCCAGTGAAGAGGAGAAAAGGAAAGGGAGTCCACATTTACTAGGTTCTATACAAAACACTTTGCTATTTTTTTCTCATTGTTTTATTTTATCCTTAAAAATAAACTGAATAACATGAAATGAACAGTTATTCTAGAGTTACAGGTGAGGAAAGCAAGGTTCAATGTACACAGTCAGTGGAAGAGCCAGAGATTTCTATCTCCCAAGGCCATGTTCTTTGCATTAAAGCATGAATAACTTTGGAGTTTAGCCTATCATATATTTTGAGCAGTAAATAATATATCCATGCACAATCAAGGCATTGATAATTTCTTTAGCACTATCTGAATTACCTGGGTGAAGTTCCAGAGTCCATCAGGTCATTTTTATTTATAAGAATATTAAGTTGATTGTGAAAGTGCACATGCAAGAATCACATGGTATAATAGTGACTAGTTTTCAATGAGGCACTTTCTCATGTAAGGCATATTTTACTTCTCTCTCAACCATGGATACTGGAGATGTGAAAAGGGGGTGACATTTTTTGAACTAAGGAATTAAAAATGCATGCAAAAGATAAATATTGTGGCATACTGGGGTGTTTGCACAGTATATCGAAGATTCCCCACTTACCTCCAAAAATTCTAAGACAATCCATGTCTAGGTAAACCTGTGAATTTCCAAATACCAGCTATAATGTTTATTTTAATAATTGAGTCTCCCGAAGTGTACTACTGTGGCATCTTTCAATATTTTACATAGGCAGAGGTTCCCACTTACTAATTTGATTTTTTTTACCCTTTCTCTTTACCAGTAATCATTACCGAAATCTTCCTTGTGGAAGTTACACTACAATAAACATTTACTAAACAAGTACATACAGTCAAACTAATCTGTTACTGCTTCCAAGGTAACGAAAGGATTTACGGAACATGTGTATTACAATGTCTCCTTAATAATGCTAAACTTGGATAACAGAGGCAGACAACTTTTAAACAGCTTATAAAACACTGTAAAAAAGACACATAATATTTCTGGACCTTAAAGTTTATATTTCAAATCTATGGAAAACTGAAAGACTATTCAATAAATAGTGTTAGAAAAGGAGGGTAATCATCTGTAGAAAACAATAATATTAGAATTTTACCTTCCCCTACTCCAAAGTAAGTCCCAGATAAATTAAAATTTTAACATTAAAAAGAAACATAAAACTACTAAAAGAAAACAAGACATTCTCTCATTTATGCTCTTCTACTTTTTAAAAATAAAAACTGAGTAAGAAATGCATCTAAGTATATTCCAAAACTCAGAAGTTATAAAAAAAGACTAATAAATCAAACATATAAAAATATAAATGTTTTTTTCCCAAAATACACTAAGAAAAGATTCACAGATAAATTGAGAAAATTTTGGTAATTCATATCTAAAGCCGAAGTTTACTTTCTGGAATTAGCAAAAGTTCCTACAAATCGGTAAGAAATGGACTGATGGCACAATCAAAAAATGGTAAAAGATATGAACTGACATTGCTGAGAGAAAAAAGAATGGCTCTTAGAAAATAAACATGCTCAAAATCACTCATGAGAAGAGATATAAAAATTATAACTGCCAGAGCATGCTTTTCCCCTGAGCAATAAAATAATTGGATAACACTGTGAGAGAAGATATAGAAAACAATCATATGGACAGCTGGGTAGGAAACTGCTGCCAGCTTAGTAAACAATACTTTTCAAAATATCTACTAAAATAAAAAATGCATATGTTTGTTGACCCAGCAATTATACCCATAGGTCTTTCTTTTATACAAGTACAATCGCACACTTTCAAATGATGTATATTCACTTCAGTTTTGTTTATAATAGCAAAAAATTGGAACCTATAAGTTTGTTATTTTATAACTAGCTAAATAACTTATGATGCACATACATAACAGAGTATAACAGACTATTGCACAGCCATTAAACAAAAACAGAACAAAACAGATATGTAGTCACCCAAATGGCAGGACCTCAAAAGGAAAAAATGCAAAGAGCAAAATAGTTTGTGCATCATGCACATGTATGACCAAATTTGGGGGGGGGGGACTAGATCTGATGAAAAACATAGATATAAACATAGATATATAAACATAATATATATTTTTCAATAATTTATATATTGTGAGCATATATGCAATACACACACACACACAAACACAGAGCATTGTTTCTAGAGTCTTTTCCTTCTGACTACTGCTGAACTCCATGGGTTATTGACTTTGTAGGCTGTTTAGTACAGAGGAAAGAACTAGAATCAGAATTAGCAGTTCCATATGCAGGTCTCAGCTTTGGCCTTCATTGATCATATAATCTTGGGTGAGTACCCTAACCTTTCTCAAGTACCCTAACCTTGTCTCAGTTTACCTCAAATATAAAGCAAAGATAAAATTTTATTTTCATTAAAGTCAGTGTTAGAGTAAATCAGGTCATAGGGCTACAACCTAAGTCTAACTTTTTGTTGCTATGTCTTGTTTTTTGTTTGTTTGTTTGTTTTTGTCCTTGATAAGTGATTTAACCCATCTACATTTAATTTTCATAATTTATAAGATAATAGTATCTATCTGCTAGCAGTGCCAATGAAGACACTGAGGCTCAAAAAGGCTAAGTGATTTACGCAGAGACATAAGATTATTACAGATACAAACGACTAGATCTGTTGTATGATTAATTTTAATAACCTATTCACAACATCATAGAGTACATTCTCAAACAGAATTTGCTTGACAGAAATATAAAAAGATAAGTACACACATACATTTTCTTAATTTGTTCTTGATTAACATGAACTTCGTACTTATTATTATATAATTTAAAAGAGCTAAATATTTCGGAAATTTACGGTATGTTGACTTCAGAGCTTTATATTAATGTTTAGTTGTCTTAAATCAGTGAAAGTTGAAACATCATGTCATTCATTTTTATGATACATTTCCCTGCCTCTTTTAAAAGTATTACTTAGCAAAATAATTTGAAAATAAAAATATGTAGGATTTAATTCTATCTTGGATTCTTGTGGTAGGAAGGTTTAGGAGTATGTTTCAGGATAACTAATGATAAATGGCACTGCATGGATTGGAAATTAGTAACTTGAACATGTATATTAATTTTGGTCAAAAGAACATGTCCCTTCCTACGCATTCTTTAATTTCAAATTATTTTTTTTGAATATTTGAAATAACTTTATATTTAATTTCCTCAAATTAAAGCAGTACAGTAAATGCTATGTAATAAACATAATCTTTAGAAATGACTCTGACTGGAGAGCACTGGCAATTCAGTCACTTTGGCTAAGAAACTGTACACTAATTCATACAAATGGTTTTCTCGGAGAACTCATACTTAAAGCATCAATGTATAAGCCTTTCCGTGCCAAATCCAATTGAAGGCTATCAAATAGTTTTGCTGTTTAAATTTTCTGTTTGGTCATGACATTTGTCCTTACAACCATCACACCCAATTAGTAAGTTTATTTTATCAAGATGAACTTGTGCCTTATTCTTACTATCCAAAAGATACATTTTCACATATATAAACATTGGCCTGAAATCAAAGTTAGGTTATGAAAAGTCATTTAAATGAAGAGAAGAAACTAAAGGGAATAGCTGGCAGTGGCTTTTACCCACAATTACTAAACAAACTATATAAAAAAGTACAAAAGCCTCATGGATATATAGAAAAAACATGTTAATAGTATTATTAAAAATTAAAATAGAAGAAAAAGTATTAGAAAGTACATTTTTGGTGAACTACAAAATAAATTAATTCTATTTATGTAAAAGGTGATTTAAGTAAAAGACTATGAAATAAAATAAACAGCACTCCACAATGGGCAATAGACCTTTTTTTTAAGGACAAAGTAAATCATTTAAATATATATGTATATTACTTCCAAACTACCCAGAATTTAGAAACTTATATTTGAAAAAAAATTTAAGATCTAGTGAGCATTCTTGGTCACTGAGATAGAACATGTTCTTAACCACTGAATCTACACAGTAAATAATGATAAAACATAGATCAAGAATATTTATTTAAAAAAAAAAAGAATATTTAATAGATCGACATTTTTCATATTTACTGTTATTTGTTAAGCAATTATAAATTAAATAAAGCCATAAATTATAGGGAGTTCAATAGTGCATTCTGGTTTTGTATAGACTTGCTGGATAAAGATCTGAATTGGATAATGCTTGATAGTACCATCTACCCTCTACTGCCTATTCGGTTCACAACACCTAGAATAAATGTTTCTTCCTCCCCTAAGTTATGAAGAAATACAGGAGTTACACAATTTTTAGAAATAACAAGGCAACATGCACAGCATTCTGTAGTACTGGCAAAAGTATTCATAGATTTCTCCAAAAATAACATAAGAGACTCTCTGACTGTGATTTATAAAGGTGATCTCTATAGTATTCTTTTGATCCTTTGCCAAAATTGTTGGGACTGTCACACGTTTTTCAAGATTAGAATTACCTCAATGTAATTATTGGATGCTATGCCTTTGAGTGCAATGTCTTCAAATGTGATGTTGGACTTGAACTCAAAAGTGAATGAAGGGCATGCAAGAGCCTCATAGGAAATAATTTGTTTTCACCACGACTAAGGGATTAGATTTGAAGACATTCATACCATCAAAATAGTCAAGCTACTAGAAGTTATAAAAAATTGTCCAAGGCATTTTCTGAGGCTTCCTGTTATCAAGGTTTTTCTAAAAATCAAAGTGGAGAATTTTGCTCAATTTTTAGAGTAATAACTATTTTTCTCAAAACATGTACCAAGTATTTCATCATTAGAACTGTCTAGAAACAAAACTCATTCAAAAGTACACTTAAAATGTGTACATTTTATCGTATATGAATTATACTGTAAATAAAGTTGAATTATACAAGTTTATAGAGACCACAGAAGCACTGTGAATAAAAACCTAAGACTCATCCATACTTGGTGGCCAGGGTCATGAACTTCTTCCAGATTCAGCTGTGAAGACTTTTACAAACATGCCCTCTCCAAGCTAATTCATCATTAATGCTGTTTCAGTGTTTACCAAATGGGCACTGTCATAAAAAGTCCTGCGCAATTGCTAAATATAGATTGCATGGCCCACCTGTGATCTGCTATACCTGCATGTTTAGCAACTACACCAAGAGAGTCCCATAAAATGGGTACATTTGAGAAACGGGGCTTTTGTTTCCCCAGCCCCTCTTAATAATCATGTTTCTATACAGTTTTCTAAGTGAAGTTCTTCCAGATCAAATTTCTATTCTATTTGAATTGTCCAATTTTTTTATGTACTTCTACTTTTTGGAATTCCAGATATGGCAGTATGCATTGATGACACCCTACTCATGAATTAAAAAAAAAAAAAAAAGAATAATAAAGAAAAGACTAAAGATCTCCTACTTTGGTTCATTACATCAGGTAATGGAGTGAGAGAAAAGAAAAATATAACATTGGCACTTCCAATGTCACCTTCCTAAGCATAACATAGCAATAATGCTAGTATCCCTACCTCCCAGCTTATGATGTATTTTTGTTAAAAATAATAATAATAAGGAAAAGTTTCTAGTATTCTGATTGACTTAATATCTTAGAAACAAAACAAGGACAGATATCACCACCAAACGAAAAACACTATAATTTCACTATGCTCTTGGAAAAGCAAATTTACTAATTTAAAAAAAAAAAAAAAGAATTTTAAGATGACAGGAAGTTATTGATTTCTGAGTTCAAATGAAGGCATTATAATACCTACATGTTTAGGTTATAAATATTTATTAAAGTGAAATGTACAGTGGATATAGTTCCCATTCAATAATACCGCCTTGGTAATTTTAACTAATTATCATTTTATCTTCACAAATTCTCAATTATCGAATCATTTCAATTATGCTTATAAAAAGTTGTCTAAACTGTGTAATGCCTGAAATTTCTGATGCCCAGAATAGGCATTACCACAGAAACAGGCTCCTGGCTTGTTATTAACAAGGCTTAATTATGTTTTGCTAAAATGGAGGTCTGTAAAGAAGCCACATAGGAATAACTTGGAATGTACATCAACAACAAGATTCCTGGATCCAGCCCCAGAAATAATGGATCCAAATCTTAAAGGCAGTGGCATACACATACAAGTATGTATTCTTAGTCAATTCATACTCTGTAACAATTTGAGGAATCTCTTTATATTTTAAGAACTCAAAAGCTGATCAAGCTGATTCTTCCATTATCACTGAAGTCACAGAGACTATGTCATAGCCCAGAAGCACTGATGGAGCTGTGTGCGTGTTATGTTGACTGACCATAAAAACATTTCTCCCAAGTAAAGCAAATAATAAGAGAATCATTAATAAACCTTCCTCAGATCCATCTGATATTGATTTTTGGCTACTCCTTTGGAGGACTGACTAAGGCCACAAACTGAAAAAAGCAATAATTTTTTCTTTGAATGTCACAATTGCAAAAGCATAGTCACTTGCTTTAGTCAATTGTTAAAGTCTGTGTATTCCCCACTCCTATCCACAGAAGCAGTTTTTCAAGAATATTTCCTGGCTGGCAAAAGCGAGTTGATAGTAAGGGGAGATAAGGGAGAGAGGGCATTACATACCTAAGAACAGTGACTTAAAATTTAAAAATTCTAACATTGTCACAAATATCGAGGAAAGTGGAAAAACAGACCAGATAACTAAGAAGTAGCAATACGTTGTTTTGTTGAAATGTTTTTATTCTTTAATCTCTTTATACATAATATTTTGTTTACTACCTGCCATACTTCTCTTTCTCTTTCTCCCCTCTCCTGGCTCCTGACTTTCCATTCTACCCTATGTACTTTCCTCATTCTTGTATTTCCTAATCTGCATGTAACATGAGTACTTTATGTTCAGGGGAACAGTTTATAAAATTTTTACAGTTGGTACTTTAAATATTTTGGAGGACAAGATTTGACATAAAACTAATTCGCTTGATAACAAGCCACATAACAGCATTTTCCTGAGCTTGTTTTAAATTGATCTTTGTCCGGTACACAAATCCTATAATAATCAGCCATAAAATGATTAGATAGTACACACGATTATGGGTCAGCTTTTCCTCGTGTGGTGGAAATTGCTTTTACAAGGCACATGCATTAATTAAAACAGAAAGGCTCAGGATACAAAATACATTTGATATATTTATATATATATATAGATATAATACATATATACACATACATATATAATTTATCAAGGGAAAGATAAATATTTCATTCATTTCATTTACTAAATTTTTTTCTGGTCTTTAAAAAAATAAACAACACACTTTTGAGAATGGCTGATGAAAAGGAGCAATCAGTACTGTGTGCATAGAAATTGATGCCCTGTGAAGCCTTTACTAAAGAGCACCCTGACAACCTGAATGAGTCAATGCATCTCATAAAGAGAGGTTTCCAGGAAACACAGAGAGGGTCTAGCAGAATATTTATGCGGTGCCATTTTAAAATAGGTTAAATAATTTATTAACATGGCTCCTTTTCTTTCACAACTTTTTGAAAACAGAACGCTTTTAAATTCAAATAATCATTTTAACAAGGTGAATCCTTCAGAGGTAATAGAAAAAAACCTTGAAGAGATGAAATTAAAATGATGACAAAGCACTAATTGAGTACATGTCACAATATGAATGCTTCTTCATCTCTAAGATGCAATTCTGGAGAAATTTACATATTGAAGCTGCCATTGCTTAGACAGCATCATTTGATAAAATTACACAGACTTTTTATCATGCTTATTTTATTTTAAAATCTTGGATAAGGACTTTTAGCTCCATGTTTATTCACATGTTGTTAAAATTATAAAATTACTTTCCCATTCACAACAGTTTCATTTCCAGTTTTAATTTTCCTATTTTAGACGTTTTCCTTAAATCTCAGAAAATATATACTATATATTAGCAACAGTAGTTACATATGTGTGTATATGTAATAGGTATATATGCATGTGTTAGTAGATATAATATAGGTATGTATATATATGTAGTAGGCACATAAATATATATATGTATATGTAGGAGGGATGAGGTGTGTGTGTGTGTGTGTGTGTGTGTGTGTGTGTGTGTATGTGTTGATAGGGATTTTGTTTTGACTTCGTATCCTAGAATAATGTAGATTCTCAATAAGTAGGTAATGAGTGAATCATGTTCCAAAATTTAGGATTGCAATTTAACTGTAAAATCTTTATATATCATTGAAAATAAACTATTTAACTTCAACAAAACATTGATGTTTATATTCAAATATAAACTTTTCCTTTGAATCTTATGCCATTAGTCTTTATCATTTTCTTGGGATAACTTTTTGCATTTTTTAAACTCTACATTTTAAATTTACTAGTGCTTAACAGCCCCAAATGAATTTTACTCTCCAATAATTAAAACAGATATCTTCCTGTCATGTTTACTTTTATCCAAAAATTTAATATACTTTCCTTTAGCTCCAGTTTAAAATAATGTACATGATGTTGTTCAGAACAGTATCAAATCCACTATAATCCAGCTTCCACACAACCTAAATGCATTTTAAATTCATTGCAAGTAAGAACTACCTGTTATATAATTTAAGTTAAAATACATCATAATAGGACTTTCCCCTTTTCTAACTTCAAGGCAATCTACCATGAACATCCAACTTTCAAACTGTCATTTATATGTTCTTTTTCACAGGATATTATTAATAGGCCATGACATTGCAAATTCTCCCTTAAGTAAAACTTTTTTAAAATTTTATTTTAGTGAGTATAATGGTGATATAATATGTGATAAAATATATATGAAACTAATAAATGTGATTTGTTTATTTTTCAAAATGAAAAGCATGCTCCCAGACATTGGTCTAGGAAACAGAGAAAACAAATGAGACAGATATGACCCATGTTCTAACAGAAATTAGTTGATCATATTAAAAAGAATATGAGATTATTTACATGATACAATCTACATTCCATCTTATCTACATTCCATCTTAAGATAGATGTGTTTTAAATTAGCAAAGCATTCAGTTTACCTGGAATGAGACAGCTGTAGAGATATTACAAAGTATATAAGCATATATTAAGATATTACCAAAGTTTATACTAAGATATTACTAAGATATCATCTAGCTTTATCATTTTATGTGTCAGTGATTCTACATGATCTCAAATTCCTGCTCCCAGCACCTGGAGACCAGGCTGGTGATCAAACTGACTGCATCATCTCCCCTCCCCTTATCAGTGGGAGGATGTTATCTTTGCTAAATACCAGGGAATGTTTAAATCCCTCTGAACAATTGCTTTCATATTGCCCTGTTTCACTTCTCTCATTCTCACTGTTCCTAATCCTCATAAAGTCTCCCTTTCAGGTTCATCAACTTCCAACTTCCTCAATATTGTTGAAAACTACTGGCAAAACAGAAACCCTGGGAAAATCCCATTGTCGTCCTTGTTTGTGTCTAAACCTGGAATGCTGAAGGCAGCTGGAGAAATTCACTTGCCCAGACTGGATCAGAGCCGACCCATACAGTTGTACATGTTGCTCACAAACTCCAGACAGTCCCAAATCACAATGACGCCCTCTCCCCAAGTCCATATTCAGAAGCCCCAATGAAATAGGAATAACTCCATGGTCTCAGAACTTAAATGTGCCACCATTCTGATCTCTCAAATGAACCTTCTCAGTCAACCTCTACGTAATTCTAAAGGCAATGGAAAACATGAAATGGTTTCAGACAGGGGAGAAATATAATCAAGTTTGCATTTAAGAAAACTCTCTTTAAATGCATGTAAGGGGATACACTGGAGAGTATGAAGCCTGAGGGCTACTGAAGTAATCCACCTGAAGATGTTTGCTTCAATCTAGACAACAGCGGTGATCATGAGCATCAGAGTCCTCCGCTGTGACCCAAAAGCTGAGGCTGGTATGGCTAGAGAATCTTCTTTTTCCCTCGCCCTTAAGAAATTTACCTTCAACCAGAGTATTACAGGAAAAAGAAAAAAAAAAGTAAAAATATCTACCCTAGAAAATGAATAGTGGTTCGGACAATGAAAAAAGTAAACAAGGGAAGGGGCATGGATCGTAAGCTTGGCTTGTAAGCACGGTGAGATAACGCCTCTTTGAGAACATGTGATTTGACCAACAATTTTAAGGCAATGAGGGAGTGAACCACAGCCATATCTGAGGAAATACCCCAGGCCGAGGGACAGGACACAACAGAGAACCTAGGCAGGTACTTACCCAGCGTGGGAGAAACAACCGCAGCAGGAGAGCTCTGTGCAGCTACTGCAAGCAGGGCCACTGGGCTCTGCTCTAGGTATTTGCTCCTAACCAACCCTGAACCCACCTGCCGATCTGCGGGCAAAATCCAGGGGAGCCCAGCAGGGCTAGCACCTGCCCCACGCAACCCCAGCTGACTTTTGGCCTACATCCGGTCTGCCCTGAATTTCCGCCGCAGGGCACGAGCTGCTTCTGGAGCCTCGGGGGCTTCTTGCCCCGCAGTCCTAAGGCGGGTGGTGAGGTGAGTCCGCCCCTGCAGAAGTGGAGTGAGGGGCTGGCAGGGTTGCAGGTGGGCCTGGGGTCCACGCGAGATCCCTGCGGGGCAGACCCGGCTGAGGATGGGAAGGGGAGGTGCATGCTCTGGGGTGGGTTCCACAGGACTCCATGTCACTGCGGAAGCAGGGGTCACGGTGGCCCGAGCAGCACAAGGAAATAGGTCCTGGTCTTACAGTGCCTTGTAGGCTATTACAGGATGTAGGCTTTTTGTTGAGACAGATGAAGTTTTGCGCAGAGAATTAATACAGTCATAGGAACTTCTGCTTAGGAAGGCTCTCTGGCGGCTGTGTGGAGAATAAACGGTAGGGTATTGCTTATAGAAGTAGAGACATCTGTTGGAAGAATTGAGCGTCTTGGCTTGATAGTGCTTTGACCCAGGAGAGTAGTAAGGAAGGAGGCAAGAAGTGGGTTCTTGGAGATAGATGATTGATAGTAGATAGATAGGTTTCTTTTCTTTTATTTCTCTCTCTCTCTCTCTTTTTTTTTTTTTTTTTAATGGGAGACGCAACAGGAAAGAAACAGCAGTCTACTTATGTGCTTCATTCTCTTGAAGCCCTCTTGTGTCATCTCTACCTGGCATCCATTCTCAAGTCAAAATAGTGTTCCATAACCACATTCTCTTCTTGTGTCCTTTTGTTGTTTTCCTTATCAATGATGTTAACTCACATCCAACACAATTAAGACTCAACCTTAAAGTAAAACATTTGTGCTTTTTTTTTGGCAACCTTCTCAGTCACAACAGCCATTTCCAAGTCTCCTGGGAAATCAGCAGAGACCTGGATGACATAAGGTCAATCATAGAAGGAACTCTCTGGCTCAGATTAAAGGTGTGTTCCTTCCACATTGGTGTCTTATTAATTACAGTGCATTTGGTCTCTGGGAGTTGGGGTAAAAGAACATAGTAAATATTCTGTTTTCAATGGTTTATTGATTATCATTTATTTTGAAATTTCCAATAATATTAAAGGGAAAATGTGTAATTTTCATATTTATCAAAAGGGGCCACAGCTCTGGGAAGTACTGTTATCAGACGATATATTATTTGGTGTTATCTGATTCTTTCCATTCTTCCATCCCATGTAAAGATTTATGATCATTTATGATCAATACTGTGTTACAATTGTTTTTTCTAATGTAGTGGGAGTAACTTTACTGTTGCATTTAGAAGAAGCCTTTGGTGAGGGAATGAGTCTCAGGGAAAGGAGAGAGATAGCAAGGGATTTGATTCTTTAATTAAACTTTTTATTTTGAAATCATCATAGGTTCACATGTAGTTTTAAGAAATAATACAGAGACATCTCACGTATCCTTTACCTAGTTTCCCTCAATGGTAACATCTTGAATAAAACTACATCACAACTAAGATATTGATACTGATATAGTCAAGATGCAGAACATTTCCCTCATGTTGTCCTTTAATAGCCACACCATATTTTGCTCCCAATCCCCACCTTTTCTTAACTCCTAGCAACCACTCATCTGTTCTCAATTTCTACATTTTGTCATTTCAAAAATGTTACATAAGTGTAATCATACAGTAAGTTACCCTTTGAGATTGGTTTTTTCCACTCAGCATAATTCTCTGGAGATTTATCCAATTTTTATATATCAGTAGTTTGTTCCTTTGAATTTCTGAGTAGTTTTCCATAGAATAGATATTGTTATACATAAAATGAGTTTCTTATAGACAGCATACAGTTGGGCCATGGTTTTTAATCCAGTCTGTCAAGCTTTGTTTTTAATTAGTGTATTTAGATCACTTACACCTTTTACATTTAAAATAATTAACAATAGGTTAAGGTTTAACTCCGCCCTTTTTTTCTATTTGTTCTTTTTTCTTTGTTTTTGAGTGTACCGTTTTAGTGATTTTTGAGCCTATCTATCTATCTATCTATCTATCTATCTATCTATCTATCTATCTATCTATCATCTTGCTCATTGCTACAAGTACGTTACATTATATATACATACTTATTACCACAGTCAACTGGAGTCATTTTATCAGTTCCTGTAAAATACAGAAAACTTGTTTCCCTTTATATCCTGTTGTCCTTACCCATTTATAATATAATCAGTTTAAATATTTCCTTTACTTGCATTTGGACCCACATGAGACAGTGTTATAATTTTTACTTTAACCATCAAACATAACTTGGAAAAATCAGGAGGAAAAGGAAAACTTGTTGCATTTACCCATATTCTTGTTTACCATGCATGTTCTTTCTTCCTAACTGTTGTTTTAAGGTTCCTTCTTCTATCATTTTATTTTTGTCTAGAGAACTTCCTTCAGACAGTTTTTTGGGGAGGTCTTCTGGTAACAAATTCTCTTAAGTTTTTCTTCAGTTGAGGATGTCTTGATTTCCCTTTCATTCCTGAAGGATGTTTTCACTGGATATAAAATGTCAGGAGATAGTCCCTTCCTATTATGCCTATTCCTTCTGTTTGCTGTGGTTTCTCATAAGAAATCCTCTGTTATCTGAATTGTTTTTCTCTTAGATTGGAATCTCTAAGATTTCCATGAGTTTCTTCTGTTTGCATTATTTCTTGAAGCTGTAGGTTCATGTTTTTTGTCACATTTTCAAAGTGTTTAGCCATTACTCAAGTATATTTTTTTTAGAGCTACCCTCTCCTATCCTTCCAGGATTCTAATGACAAAAATCTTAGGTTTTTTATTATAGTCCAACAGATTCCTGAGGTTCTCTTTGTTGTTGTTGTTATTGTTGCTGTTGTTGTTGTTTTCCCCAGGCTGTTTTCTTTCCATTCAGATTTGGTAATTTTCATTGTTACATCTTACAAGTTACTGATTCTTTCTTTTGTATCTTCCTTTCTGTAATCGAGTTCATTCACTGGGATTTTTATTTTTAGTATGATTACGATTTTTAGTTCTAAAATTTCCACTTGATGGTTCTTTATATCTTGTTTCTTCAGCAAAAATGTCTATTTGTTTAGGCTTTCTATTTTTTTATTTCATTCAAGAATGATTATAAATACTTTTTGAAGTATTTTTATCATGACTGCTTAAAAATCTTTGTCAATTGAAAAAAAAAATCTTTGTCAATTAATTCTAACATTTCTGCCTTCTCAGTGTTGACATCTATTGGTTATCTTTTTTCATTTTGTTAGAGAGCTCCCTAACACCTGGCTGATGAATAGTTTGTGATTAAAACATGGATATTTTATATTATGAGACTTTGCATCTTGTTTAAATCTTCTGTATTAATTGGCTTTTTTTTTTTTTTTTTTTTTTTTTTGACACTGCTCACCCCAGCAGGGGAAAAGAAGGTTACCTTCTCATTACTGTCATGGGGAGGTAGAAGTCCGGGTTTCCCCATTTGGTACACTTCTCCATTGGCACATGAAGGGGAGAGTTCTCATTTTACTGGGAGGCAGTGGGATTTCTGGCTCCCAAAGTGGTCTCCATTTATGCTACACTGTATGTGTGTGCGGGGTGGGGCTGAGGGGTGAACTCATTTCTGACAAGTGATGGGGAACATCCTGACTCCATTAAGCCTCCTTTGACACCATGCCAGAGGGGAAGGGGAGGGGCATCTGGTTACTACCCAGTGAGGATTCAAGTTCAGACTCCTCATATGGTCTCTACTGAGACCATCCCTGTGGGATTGTAGAGGTGCACTTCATTACATACTTGTGAGAGTAGATGTCTGTGTTCCCCACTGAGCCTTTGCTAATGTGGGATGGGGGTGGGCTTGGGACACAGTTTTGTTTCTTTTCTTTTGTTTTCTGCAGTACAGTGGTTATTGTCTAAAATTACTTTTTTTTTTTTTTTTTTTGTATTGTTAGGCTGCCTCTTTCTAAGGATGCTTTTCTGTCAACCAAAAAAATTAATTGCTTGTGGCTGTGTGATATGAAGGGGCTGAATATCAATATGTAAAGTTAGGTTACATAAGATATCATGTTATACTGAGAGGAGAGAAAAAATACAATAACATGAATTGTAATGGAGATTGAGACTTAAAAACTCCATTAATCCACAGCTATTGTCACCAAGTACTTAGATTCCTGGGACAGCGGGAGCATGGAAAGCTCTAAGAGAATTAAGAAACCTAAGAACATATTCATGTAGCACAAATCTTGTGGGACCAATTATTTAAACTTTCTCATTTAGTTTTGTTCTTCTAAAAAATGAAGGGGTAGGATTGGTTAATCTCAATGATCTCTTGCAGTATAATTATACCGTTCTATTACGTGATTCTACACATAAGAAGATGTTAATAATCCTCTCCCATTGAGCACAGTGAAACTAAAAGAAATCTCCTAATATTTAGTTGGGCAAAGAGCAATGTGATTCAGAAATTGTTCAATACTAGTTTATGGTAAAATTTAAGAATACATTTTTAATCAATGTGAGTTTTAAATAAATTATAAAATTGCTAAAAAGTGACATAATCTGTTGGAACCAATCAAAACTTGCTGTTCTACATAACTATATCTTAGTAGAAGAAAACACTTTTATTATCATTTAGTAAATGAAATACTGGTGCACACAGTACTAAAAATCCAACTGTGTGGAAAGGACAAATTCCACAGATACTATTCACGTAATAGAAAACACTCCTCAGTATCAGTAAGATATAACCCATTTAAATCACTTGTAGCCAAGTACTAAGTTGTTTATGTTGCCTTAGTTACTCACTAGCAGTGTGACCTCAGATAATTCACATTTTCTCCACTTCCTCAATTGTAAAACGATGGCAGTTTGGCAAGTCTGTTTTAGATAATGCATTTCAATTTTAAAGCTTTATGATTCAGATAAACATCTTAGTGATTTAGTTATTTGTGGTAAAATGCCAAGGGTCAAACTCCATCACTAAAAGAATGTGTTAGTCTCCTTTATCACAGCTATACCCAGTTATATTTACCATACTGCTTTACTACCTTCGTGCCCTTTCTGGCACCTGCACTTTAAGGTCTAGAAGTCCTGTACTCCAAACAGTCACAGTTCGCATGCACGGTTGCCTCTGGGACCTGATGATTATCACTGGAAGCTGCTCTATTTCCATGGTATTAAACTCAGAATATTTCCCTGCTGCTTTCATATTCCCATAATTTCTTCTCCCCCAATTCTACTGACTTCACAGTTTTCTTCTATATATTGTTAAGTCCCATGATTCTAAACACTGCAGGAAACTCACCTAATTGCTAATTGAATCCCCTAACAAAGTGAAGTAAATGATTTCAAAGAAGCCCTCTACTGTACCAGTCAACTATTTTATTGATCCATAGTCAAATTTCAATTCACTATTAGATCTTTAAACATGGCCACATTTTTAATAATTAATGAAGAAAATCCTTCTTTCTAATGAGCTGCCATTTAAACTTTCATACCACCAAGTTTATTGAGCTTATTAGACCATCATTTAATGCTTCAATTTCATATACATTATCATTACGTTTTTGCATTGGTTGTCTGCTCACATCCATTCCCTCAAATTGAAATCTCAAAGGTCAAACGTTCAATGCCTCATAAATGCCAAACAGAATGACACTTTCTCTGTCATTATAAGACCTTTCAGAGGCCTTGCCATTATCAACCACAGGGTGCTTCTCAGTTTTAGGATTTCCAATTTTCTTTCCAGCCATTACATTTTCATTCCCAGAGTTCTTGAATAACAACCTCTGTACTGATCACTGCAAAATTCTTAACTCTAACCAGGTTTCTCAGAATTCTCTATTTCAACCACTTGATTTTCTCACTCAAATGTTCTACAGGCCTCTCAAACACAATATGTCCAAACTGAACTTCTTTTCTCAAGTTAGCTCCTTCTCCTGTAAAACCTTTTTTTTGTACCTCCACCCACTTAGTTATTCTTTACTTTTCCTATTCCTCACTACAAAGTATTAAGACAAAACAGAACAACAACAACAACAACAAAAATACTTTGAATATGCCATCTTAATATTTCAAATCCTATTCTATATCTATTGCTATTGCAAAAAGGCAAAAGAAACAAACAAAAAAAGAAAAAGAATGAGCAATCAGAAAACTAAGCACAGGTGTCCTTAGAGATACAAACACAGTCATAATCGAATGGTGTTAGAGAAGTTAGACAAGAAGAGTGGGATTCAAGGAGATACTGTTAAGTAGTCCAGGGCTGCACAAGGTACAAATAAGTTACAGATAGTAAATTTTGCACTGGCTTTGAGGACTAGGCTAGTATTCACATTTAGAAATGAATGACAAATTAAGAAGTAAAAGCAATGAGTGTTGACTCTTCTATTTAAGATGTTTGGTTAATAGTCACATGGTTGAGGGAGCAGTGGGACATGGAATTAAGAATAACACATGATGGAATCAATGCCAAATAGTAAGAGAAGCTATCTACTAAGATAAACGAAAATGAAATAGACACTTATATCAATAATAATTAATAAATTGTAACTAATAACTTCAATTTTTAGTGCTTGCTTTGTACCAAGCCCTGTGCTAGGTACTTTATATGTACTCTGTCCTTTAATAATATTTACAAAAATCCTATGTGGTAGGCTCTGTTTTTATTAGATCAAAAACTTGCTTAAAGTTTCTGAAGTAGTGAAATGGAAAATATCACTAAATTACTTTTGGCTTCTATCATGAACCGGTTCACATTAGAGATAGTTTACTTTACCCATAATAACATAAAAAGAAAGATTTAAAAATATTGACTTAAAAGTAATGAGACACACAGGAGAATTCCAAATGGAAAAAATATATTTACAATTAATGCTTTCTAAATATGAAATTAGAGTTTAGGTTTTAGGAATATCCTGAATATGGTAATACATCTCACATAGTATATTTTTTAAGATGCTACAGAAATTTAGGATTAACACTTTCTTGGGACCAGGACTAGGGCGAGGCAAACAAGGGACCCGGTGCAAAATTTAAGGAAGTACCCCCTCTCACGTTCCTGCAAAAGCAGGGTCGGCATTTGCACTGGAGAGTACCTCCTTAAATTTTGTGCCCTAGGCACTTTGCCTAGATCGTCACCCTAGTCCTGGTCCTACTATTTGTTAA
This sequence comes from Rhinolophus sinicus, assembly GCF_057876585.1. NCBI lineage: Eukaryota > Metazoa > Chordata > Mammalia > Chiroptera > Rhinolophidae > Rhinolophus > Rhinolophus sinicus. The sequence goes on from NC_142517.1 coordinate 33,080,487, forward strand.
ATTTAATAATATGATCTAAAAATCTTACAAAAGGTAACACAGCATAGAAATTAGAAACTCCTGCGAAGGTATAATAATGTTATATGCTCATAGACTCTAAGACCATATTGTTTCATCATCAAATTGTATACAGTACAAATTTAATGTAAAATATAGCCAAGGTGAGAGAATGGTTAGATAAATCAGGGTGTATATTGTATAACCATTAAAGGTGTATTTCAGTGAGTTTTAATGATACTGCAAAATTAGCATATATAATATTAAGCGAAACAAGCATGCTGTAAACAATTTATTATCTGATACAAATTATACACTGCACATCAATATATTGATGTATACATACATGTGCATTATTTAAAAACCTGAAGAAAATACATCAAAATATAAGTAATTTTGGTTTATGATCTTACTGGTTATTTAAATATTTCACTTTATACTTTTCTATATTTCCAACATTTTCTTTAATAATCCTGGTTTAAGAAGAAAAAAATAATTTTAAAAGCATGCGTTTATTGAATACCTACTATGGTCCAAATGTAAAGTATTTGGGAATTAAAGATAAATATAACATAGTCCCTGCCTTCTTCAAATCCCACTGTCTAGCAAAGGAGAAAAGACACACACAAACTCACACACATACATACACATACACACACCACAATTATGATGTAGCATAGATTACATGCTATAATGCAGAAAAACTCTATGTGGTAACAAAATAATATGTAATAGCAAAATCATATGTTCGCCTTAACAAAATACAATTGTGTACGAAAACCAAATGAGTTGTAGGAAACTGCTAAACCCAAAACATATTTTTAACCTGTTTTCTTGTAAGCTGGTTTTCACTAGAAGCAACTAGAAGCATTAGTCACCTCTAGAAAGTAATGGGTCAGTTGATGCCTAACCTTTGATGTGTGCTTCTCCATGCAGCAATGAATGATCAATGAAAAAGAGTAAATGAAGGATTGAACATGTAGTTAATCATTTTACAGTTATTTAAATCCAATTGAAAAAAATGTAAGCTTTATTCTCTTTCATTTCTACATGTTTTAAGACAAGTTATCAATAGATTTTGACATCTTTTGCTGAGCACAAATTCATATTTACATATGAACATTATATCTTTTAGGCTTTTCACATTGCGTACTTTGTTACTAAACTTAAATCTAAGTGTATATTCCCTATGCAGCAAAAGAAAATAACATGTTTTCAGTTACTATTAATTTCATCAATGTATCATTACTTTGAAAGGGTGATTAATCTGCTTTATTTGACCTCAATTGTTGCTGTTTCATAATTGAAACTTAAGTACAATATTTTGTACTTAAGTTTTTACTATTTGCCAGTGACACCTATTATTTTACCTTACTCCATATGCAGCCTCAAAAACTAGATTATTTGATCTGACAGTCCTTTTTATACTATTTAGTTCTCACATTTAATTATTTCTAAAACTTTCAACAAATACCTGGATGTCACAGTGGAAAGCCAAGTGCTTTTCTTCTCTCTTTCCTTCTGTAATTACCCACAGTTATACAAAGAGCTACTTAAAAATTTAATTTCACAGGCCAAACAGTAGAGACATTAAAAATATCAGTGGTTTCCAAGATCTCTGGGAGGTAGTGAAGAATGAATAGGTGAAGCACAGAGCATTTTTAGGCAATGAAACTATTCTGTATAATACAGTACTGTGATGGTAGGTGTATTTGTTTCTTAGAACTACCATAACAAATTACCAAAAACTGAGTGGCTTAGAATAATGGAAATTTATTGTCACAGAGTTCTGGAGGCTAAAACTCTGAGATCAAGCTGTTGGCAGGGTTAGTTTTTTTTTTTAAAGGCTGTGAGGGGAAAAAGTATTATGCTCCTCTCCTAGCTTCTGGTGGTTTGCTGGCAAACTTTGCGTTCTTTGACATGTAGATGCATCACTCTGATATTTGCCTGATCTGTGATCTTCGCATAGTGTCATCCTGTGTGTGTCCCCATATCCAAATTTCCTCTTTTTATTAAA